>NW_019103871.1:0-248777 GCF_001856785.1 Myzus persicae
AACTTTGGGGTTGTGCCAGTAAGTCCAATATTGAGATTATTCAACGCTGTCAAAACATTGCTCTCCGTACTATTGTCGCAGAGTAAAGGTACGACAGAAATGACACTATCCACCGAGACTTGATGATGCCCTCAGTCCAGGACGAGATAACAAAGTTTGCCCGAAAACACGAGACAAGACTACATCAACACACCAATCCAGCAGCAATTCAACTACTTGACAACTCTCAAGACATAAGGCGTCTCAAACGCCGAAGACCATATGACTTAGTTACTAAGTCTTAGTATAAAATGTTAGACTAAGACCGGGCCTCTCCATTGGGAGTGATAACCCAAACATGTTTTTGTTTATATATATCTAAAAAATATTATTCATTAGTATCTTATATTTATGTATACCTCTGTAATGTATTGTTAAAGATCATTGATCGTAATAATAAAAAAGCCATCAAGCAGTTTTCAAAAAAAAAAAAATTCATTACCATAATTAATAAGCACAAAATAAATGGTCTATTCACACGATTAAAGATATTTTATTTCTTTAATTGTGATATTGTCCTGCCGTCGCTATATTTTTTTGTTATTTAGCTCGCGCCACTACCACACTGGTGGCGCTGGATATTCCAAGATTGGATTCACTTTGGTATATACCACGGCCATAGATAACACTATCAAAGTTTCAAATACAACTAATGATTTTTGAACGGTCGTCGTCGTCGATCGGAGTTCGGAATTGCTCGAGCATCCTGAAACTTTTGAGTTCTGTCTTAATCTCAATATATTTAATAATTAATAGTTATTAAGTATATAATATATTCTGTAATACATATATAAATATATTATAATAGTATACATTTATACGCTTTTACATTTGAAATTATAAGCTTAAGATTTTCAATTTCTTTTGTAAATACATTAAATACACAATTTTTTTTTGATGGAATTGGACCAAGTTGTGGTTTTACGTCATCTCAAAGAACTAGGGTATGAAAATGTCGAATCTCATTTGCTTCAAAAATTCATGAAAGGTATGTAAATAATATAAATATAATTATTAATCATTAGTTGTGTTCACATCATAGTTAATTACTATTTAAATGAACATTGATTCATATTAACTATTATACACAAGTACATTTAAAACTTTCAGGCTTGGGTCTTCAGAGGATGCTACCCATGAATTTGTAGTCTCCGTCTTACGTATGTACGACATAGAACATTTTCGTTCACTAGTTTAAATAGTGTGCCGTTAGTTTTGATATTAGAGTGAATTGATCTATTATCAAAGTTTTAGGTCAAAACATTATCTATGCTTAAGCGTTGGCGAATTTTGGATATTTTAATTTTCAAGCGAGATATGAGCATTTTTGATTTGTGTTATTTCACATAAGTACTCGTATCATGCTTAAAAATGAAAATTTCAAAAATTTGATAACACTTAAATTCACTCTAATCAAAACTAACTGCACACTATTTAAACTAGTGAATAAAAATTTGCTATGTAGTAAGTTGGTAAGACGGAGACAACAAACGCTTGGGTAGCATCCTCCTTAGTGTAAGTTTTTAAAGGTAGAAGTAACATAGCCCTATGGATGCAGCAAAAGTACTGTTCACTGCACCTGACAATTTTTTTTTTATATTTTTTTTCTATATGCGGGAAATAAGTAGCCAATGCTAGATACTAAATCTTGTGCATGCCTATGATTGTTTGTCAAACTTATACGTTTGAAGACCATTATTTAACTCAAACGTCTAACACTATACAGACTATAATTGTTTACAAATATTGAAGTATGTCAATTTATGAAGTGAATACCAAATGTATATCATCAACATTTTTTCACATTTCTAAGATATAAATTAGTTTTATTAATGATAAGTAAATTTTGGTATAGTTTATTAATGTATATTCATTTAAAAATGATTTTTTTTTTTTAATTAATTAAAGTATGCATTGTATTTTTAATTTTAGATTTAAAAAAACTTATCAAATATGAAAAACAAAAACCGCTAGTTGAAGAAAAGGAAAACGTTAACGTTGATTTATATAAAAGAAGAGGTTCATTAGTAGAAAAACGAGATATTTCATCAAAAAATTATTGCAAAAATGCATGCTGTAATAAAAATAAAAATGATGTTTTTGAAAGGTTGTCACGCCCAAGTTCAAAAACAAAAATATGTTCTAAAGCTGTTTCAACAATAGCTGTTCAAACAGACTTACAAGATACAAAAACTAGTAAGATAGAAAATGTGATTTTTATATAATGCCTACAGAATTATATATGTTATTATTAAGACATGGAGTTAAATGCCCTTAAAATATTGAAAAATGCATTTATGATATAAAAAGTATAAACAAAATTCCCGGAATTGATGCAAGATTTCTTCAGAAATCAAGATACATTTTTGTATCGTTTTATTAAAAAACCTGATTGTCTTACCTTGTTTTATTAGAATATGCATATTTATGTATAATATATATTTCTTGTAATATTTCTGGGGTTAAAAGGCGACCTAAAGAGACTTAAAAATACACTTAAACGTCAACAATTTTTAAAAATGTGTTGTTTGCATATTGTGTACTTGAATCATATTTGTATCTTGAAAAGCATCATGCCAAGCATTTCCAGAAAAAATGATACAAATGTATCAAAATTCGAGCTCTAGTTATTATTCATTTATAAGTATTCTAAATTAATATTGATATACCCATGAAAATAGTTACCTTCTAGTTCTCTAAAATCTAATAATCAAATAATGTTATACAGTATTACAGTTATACCTATCGTTTAATCTATAGTGTATGATTTTAGGAGAGAACAAATATTCACAAATTTTAAAAAGGAAACGAATGGATCCAGTAGCATTACATCAATATTACCAAACAGAATGGCAAAATCATAAAGTGCCAGGTGAAAAAAATCATAATGAACTACGATGGAAAATTAGACAGACTATGATACATAAATAAAAAAATGTTTCACTTAACGTTATGACATTTCTTGATATTCAACATTTTAAAAATATATATCTACTTAAAATTTCTTTAAATGTAGCTCAAAATCTGACACCAGTGATTATGTGAATATGATCAATGATGCACTTCTATTAAAATGTTAATACATTGTAATTATAAATATAAAATAATAAACTGAATTCTTAAATATTTTGTAAAACTGATAAGTCTTATTATTTATAGTTCATAATTATTTTCTAGTGTTATAAGTATTTTATATTTTTACTTATGATTCTTTTGGTAATCAAAAATTGTCATGAAAATTAAAGAAAAAATAGAAGTTGATTTATACTTAAAAAAATAACTGTTCTCATATCTGCACTGTATAACATAGACAACTTTAAAAAAATAATTGAGTGTATACTGTATACCTTTATTTATTTAGAACTGATATTTAGGTAACTTCAGGAAGCCATTTGCACATGTATGGTTTCTGCCTGAAAAATATACAATGTGACAATTTTCATTTATCTGTACCTAGTTAAAATTTTATAGTTTTTACATTAGTTAATGAATTAACTCAAACTTAAAAGTAAAAAAATCTTTGTTTTTTAGATTAGTCTTTAAATGACATTTTGTTTAAACTGAATGTTAACTTCATAAACCATACACATTTCAGTGATTTTGACTAATGTAGTATAAACTTAAAAGTTAAAATGTTTATAAATAAGTCAATCCAGGTTACCTTCACTCTGTGGCCCATTGATGGCCCCCAACCTCCACAATCAGCACTCAAATCCCAGTTGCAACTCAAACAAAATATCTGAGCTTAATAGGTACTTGACAAATATCTCACCTGAGGACCTCGCTAACGTGTAAAATGTAAAGCACTCAAACTCTGGCATCACTTACTCAGATCTTTATTCCGTTCTAAACTACCATTAAAAACAAAACTCACAATCTACACTTTTTTTTTTTTTATTGATCTTAAGCTTCGGCAACTGAGGCCATTAGCTGTAGTAGGATTTGTATTGTAGGTTTGTTGTGTATTGTATATTTTGGGACGGTAGGGGGGAACACGTGTGTGTTTGTTTTTGGCAGAATTTCGAATGGGGCACCCGTAGGTTTCTGCCATGCCCCGGGGGTGGGGGATGGCAGCACTTGTTCTCCGGTCACCGCGACTTGTCCGGAGAAAAATGCCGCCCGGTAGCCGAGGATCGAACCGCGACCGGCTGCGTCGCAGCGGACGCGTCAGACCACTCGGTCACCTCATCCCCCACAATCTACACTACTTTCCTGACTACAGTAATCAACCATGGGGATTAGCTAAACTGTCTAACACTAAGACAATACAAAAATTTCAGTCAATTTCAGAAGTCTCACTTCCACTCAAATTCCTAACAACCCACCCAGACTCCCGAAAACGAACTAATGTAAGAATGTACTGAGTTTTATTAACAATTAAAATAGCATCCGGGGTGCTGCCAATGACTGTTTCTCCTCTCCTGACCTACTATTTATTTACTTATCATTTTTATCTCATTTACTTATTGTATTACTAAAAATACAGATTGTAAACAAACATTCCTTTGTAATAATAATAATAAAAAAAACTGTTGAACTTTATGCAATATTTTTAAAATTGTCTAGGCACAAACCAAAAATAAGTCAAACTATTCAGAATATATATTAATGGCATAAAATATTAAAAAAATAATATCAAGTCTAGAAAATGTTAGAACGAATATTTCGTGAAAATTTCAAGTCTACAGTTTTCTTAATTTCTGAATTACAACAAATAAACTACATTGTTTTTGTCGATAAGTGGTTTTACGTTACATTTCTCATTTATCCCGATTGTTTTGAAATTTACAGAGAACTTTTAATTTCAACAATCTCCCAAGACTACTAACTGGACATAATAATTTAGAAACAAACAAACACCTTCGAAGTTAAAAATCGAAGCATTTTTCTACAACTGTGAAATATGAATAATAGTCGAATATATATGTAGAATTTACCGCCAAAATCCAGCATGGCGATGGCGGTTACCGGGTTGTTATTACTGGTTGAAAACTAGCGTCTAGCTGGAGTAGCAGTGGGCCCACGGAAGCAGGCGAGTCACGAAAACATCTGTATCTGTTTATCGCTATCACTTAACTTTTTACTCATCTATAATATAATATAAAAATCTGGTTGTCTGGGAACATAAATCGCTCGGGCTCTATTCGGATAGCTTAGAATAAAAAAAAAAAATAATAATAATACTCAGATCAGGACGAAATATCGTAATTTCTTCATGATTCAGATATTTTTTAAATAATATCTATAACTGGTTATGATTATCGTATTTTACATATCGTGTTGGCAATACTTCCTGCGTTTAGTGTGATTAGGGAGCTTAAAAAAATTAAAAACTTCTGTTAACTGTTGGTTGTTGCAAAATTGTAATGAATGAAACGTTTGTTGATGTCTTTCGAGCTTCGTTCGATAAATACTTTGTCGAGTACGATGTGCAGACGTCCAGACTCCATGTTTGCTCTTGTTATTGACTATGTGATTCCTGTAGAGCTGTTTTTTTCGAAGTTTTAACTTTCTCAATAACATACAATCGTCTTATCATCGTAGCCCGGAGTTCCCGCCTATCGGTATATTGTTCACATTTTCCGAAATACGGGTGAATTTGTGAAAAACCGAATGGTAATTAGTATTATGGCTTGTGATCTTTTGATCCTTTAATTTCACTTAAAATAATGTTTTCGTTGGTGCCCTAAGTTTTCAAATGTCTGTTGTGTTTATTGCCAACAATAATAATATGGCATTATTAATAACTAAATAATGTATTTCACTGTGTTGATTCTCAGTTATGTTGCGGAGACATAGAATACTCCTAAGTTTGTGTAAATCTATGTATTTCTTATCTAACTAATTGAATTATTTACATTTTTTATAGTTGTATGCATAATATCAGTAATTGTGAACGCATACTTTTAATGTAATGTTATTGAATTTCAGTTCATTAGTTTATTGGAAGTCAAAGTTGATTGGGTTCCGAGCCATCATGATGGAGACTGTTTATCCAAAGGACAATGAAATCAAATTTCGCAAAAAGAACTATGGAGGTAAATACTATTAAGAGCAAAATTCTAAAAGAATGACTGTGTAATCATTGGGATTTTTTTAATTATTGAGAATTGGTTCCAGTGCCTCAACTTGGAGGCCCCAAAGTCAAATTTAAAATAGGGCCAACTTCCCAAGAATGTAAATGATCCTAAACAATTTATGGGGCAAGGTTGTAATTTCACAACTTTCTTCCCTCCCCCAGCCAATCAAAATCCTTTTGATAAATACTAATTTCATACAATTTAAAACATTTTATTATCTGCAATAAATGAATATCATACAACATAGCATTACATTTATGATAACCTATTTTTAGATGCTTTTAATGTTTTATAAATTATTAGATTGTGAGTAATGAATGTATTGTTTATGAGTATTTTAAAATTTAAATTGCTTGTACATCTTAAAATACTCATAACTTGTTTTAAAATTAAAATACATTAAAAAGCCTATGAGGCGCCCTAGATAATAATCCAACCTTTAAATTTTTATAAGAGGTTAAAATTCACTTTAATTTTCTATACTAATGAAGCCAAATGTTATTTGTTGACCGTGAAATTTGTTTTGTAACTTGTAAGACGGAGACTACAAATGTCTTCGTAATGTCCTCTTAATGAATAAGGGTGGTTTTTACCATCTCTGGTTAAAGTTAACAGACACTTCATTCAGAATTTTGCTGGTAATTAAATCTGTTATCAGCCAGTTAGCTTCTACCTGACACTTAACTGGGCATTGTAAAAACGGTGCTAAGATAATTATATTATATTTATTAGTGATCCAGACGAGACAATACAATTTTTTTTACATATTACTCCAAATAAAAAGTATTTATGTGTATATAATATAATATAAATATAAACTTACACAGTTACACGCTACACAATAAAAGAATAATATAAAAGTGGGAAAGTGGGTACCGTTTGCCAGTTTTGCTGTTCAGTAGGTGCTAGGTGGGCAAGTAGGTCACTGTAATGGCATAATTGGAAGGGTTTTGACTTTAGAATTCAATGATGTATTATCATTGTATACAAAAGATGATCCTGAGATGGCCTGTAAGTCTGTCGAGTATATTTCATGATGTGTTTTTTGATCGTATTACAAACGATTTGCCAAAAAATTGCATATTTTATTATATTAATTAAAAATTATTAATATAAGTCTCCACAAATAATGTATTTGAATTACAACAAAATAACTTTTATACTATACTATTATTCTTTGTTTAAATTTCTAATTTTGGCCAAATATGAATTTATAGATGTCTATAAAATAAAACTGCATGGATATATTTGTTAGTTACAAGAACTACTTCTGAGGAAACTTATTTTAAATTTTCATACATTTTGATGAATTTTGTGAACATTCAATCTAAAAATAAACTTAACAAAATCTAGAATTCCTCGTGGCTACAAATAGCTCAAATAAGTCAAAATACCAATTTTTAAAATTGTATCATGTATGTAAAATGCTCATACAAACATTTGGCAAAAATGTAAAGTATCTACTGTTATAAGTTTTAAGTTACGGCAAAAAAAGAAAAATTAAATTAATTTGTTTCCCCTACGCTTGTGAAAACTACTGTTAATTAATTACTTTTAACCTTCCTAAGCATTTTTACTGTCCAAAAAGGCAGACAAACAGAAAAAAACCACATCAATCAATACATTCCTAGCTCTGCTATTTTTTTAGTACCTTAACTAGTTTTATGAATTACAAGCCATGTAGATTACTTAATTTTTTAAATATGGGTTGATAGTAACTACCTGTAAAAATGTGTATCTAAGTTAAATTGTATGTCTCACTAGATGTTGAAGATATTTTGAACAATGAAGTTAAATGTACAATTTGTAATGATGATCTTTTACATGAAATTATTTCAAAGAAAATGATAATGGTTCATCAAAGTCATCTATTTCTATGTTGCTACGTAAGTTTTATTTATCTTATTCATAAAAAATATACATGGATACTATACTCCGAGCCACAAGAGAAGGAACCCGTTTCGCGCATGCAGACTGACGGCAGTTAGCGTTACTAGGCTAGGTAACTAGACGAAGATATGTCAAATAAGTGGGGATGCGCGGAGTCGGTTGCAATTTGGTCGGGAAACGGGTTCCTTCTCTCGTGGCGCGGAGTATAGAAAGCCAAGTGATGTAACCCACAAAAATTATTTTTATAGGAGCTTCTATCATAATAATAGTTTTGTTAAAAATGATATAAGTAAGGAATGTAAGATTGTTTACATAAGTTGGGGATAATGTGTATTGATCATTGCCATTTAAAATCTCATTGATGTTATAGACATCATATGGCCATTCTACTGTAAACTGTTCACTAATTGAACGTGTAAAATTAGTTATTGTTAGATATGTAACATAGTTGCTTTTTTAATTGTAGATTGTTATATATTAGTTATTCTTCTTCTTTGGCCACCAGGTCTACCCTGCCAAACATCCATCCTTACATCTATTTGTCAGATGCTCGATCCTTCCAATCTGATCCTTAACCTAAGGTACTTCCATATTTTTTGTTAAATCTTTCCATCTCATACAAAGTTTTCCCTACTGAATCCTTTTTACTTAAGGCTATATCAATGGCATCCAGCCAGCCCACATTTGTCTTCTATATATTTGGTTTGTGGAAAATTAATCCTAGCTTATTATTTGTTCTTATCCTCCACTCAGTGCTATTGCTTTCTTTCATTGGTCCATAAATCTTTTTTAGATCTTTCCTCTTCGAGACTATCAGCGTTCCCCTATCTTCCTTTCTTAGTGGCCATGTTTCCACTCCACACGCAGTAATATGATATATAGCTTTATTTTAAGTTTCCTTGATACAGATTTAGATACTACCAGTTTATTGGCAGTCTATAAAAAGCTAAATAGGGCAATAGCCGGCAAGTGTCCTTGATTAAATTTCCTTATCTATCTTATTATTTTTAGTTAATACTGACCCTAGGCCCTTAAAGTGCTATGCTCTGCTGAAAAAGAAGGTTCTTACAATCAAGGATGTGTATGCACCCTTAGTATCTCATCTGCCAACGACCATGTACTCCATTTTGGTTTCGTTTATTTGTAGTAATTCTTGTTTGCTTACGTTCCATATTTATTACTGCACTTTTAGCATTTATATTAAAATACAAATAGTAGGTATACATTATTTTTTTTTACAATAAATAATTGTATTACTTATGTTGGCATTGTTTTTTTTTTTTTTAGAACTGTTTCTACAAACTGTGTGAAGGAAATCAGTATAGCTGTATCTTGTGCAAATCCAATACAGATCTCTCTAATTGTATAAAATGCAATCTTAATGTTTGTAATGTAATAAAACACTTTATTTAAATCTGTTATGTAGGATGATTCACCGAGTATGGTCACCACCATTGTTTTCTTTAGTAACAGATTAATTAAAATTCTGATTTTTGGAATTTTTAAAATATGGTCTTTAAATATATTGCAATTTTTAAATATGTCTACTTAAAGACAATATTAATTTACCAAAATTTGAACAAGTAGTTTCAAAGAATAATAGTCTTTAAAAATGATTTTACAATATTGTATACCTATAGTATGTACATTTATAAAAGGACCATTTTTACAAATTAGAAATGTTGATGGATTAATATTAATTAATAAAATTATCAAATCACTAGCTCTCATACCCATTAGACCGATTTTTAATTTTGTTATGTAATTTGAATGTTTTTGTTCAATAAACGATGATGTTGCATGGGAATAAGAATTGGTGCAACAGTTCCATAAGAAAAAAAAGACTTATTATCTTAAGCTTTATTATACAAGTCAAATAACTCAAAAACTACTCATTCAAATTTTGATATTGATATGTCAACATTTTCAGATAAATTATGTGTTAAATAAGTTACAGTAGTGAAAAAGGGGCCTCTCATTTTAAAAAACAGAAGTTTTTATCTTAGAAGTAAAGTAGTGCCCAAAATCTCAAGAATTTGAAAATATAGGCTTTTATGCATTTCAAAATTCCAAAAATCATATTTTGAATAACTGAATTGTTGAAGAAAAAATTGGGTTCAGTGAATCACTCTTTAAATACTATGGTTGATATTAAAATAATATTAATTTTTTTATCAAATTAATTGATTTTTTTAGCGTTGTGTTCAAAATCAAAAAATTGACAAAGCATCTATTGGTGTTTTAAATCAATGCTTCAATTGTGCACCAAAAATGTTATGGAAAAAAAGAGCTGAAGCTGCTAATGTATTAAAAGTATTTTCTTCTCAACTGTAAGTAAATGTTTGGTATTTTGTTATTCTAGTTATTTATCACTTTTTTTTGCTTTGAATTGCAATGGAAGGTATATACATGACGTCACTTGTGCACGCACAATCTTGCAATTGTATTATTTTACTCTTGAGATGTTTATGTAATGTTTTATTAACATTTATTTGAATAAATGGTTCATTAATACTATATTTATCGATGATTAATTTTATTTTATGTGCAAAATAATCTTGTTGAACCAATGTTGTGTTGTTTGTTGTTATAGTGACTTGATCTTTTGACCTATTGTCAAACTTAAAAATTTGAATATTAATTGTGTTTGTACATTTGGTTTTTTACAATATTAAAATTTTCATGCAAGTGTCTAAAATATTATCATTTAGAAATGCTTATATATCATAGAAAGATTGAAACAAATACTCTTCAAGTACTAAGTCTGATAATAGATTATAGGTTTAAATTAAGTTTAATAATAATTTTAATAACTCAGATAGGTTTTACTGAAAGCAAATTTGCCATATTAAAATATTTTATTATTTAGTAAACAATGGTGACATATTAAATAGAAATTGATAGTATATAATATTAATTTTTTTTAATTGTATGTATTAAATGATTACCTATTCTATGATATATTATTAATTAAACTACTTAGGTATGTGTATTAATTATTTTCAGATGTCTGCCTAATGGCTTATTAGTAAATGAAACAGATCATGAACAAACTGTTCGAAAATACTTGCTAAAAGAAGCTAAAATTGGGAACAATTCTAAAATGGATAATATTAAAAACAACTTGTGTCTTAATTTTATTTTAAAACTATATAAGTCATCTATAGTAAATGAAATATCAAAATTTTCTTCTGATGATAATAATCCAATTGATGAACATTTAAGTGGAGTCATCAACATTTGTGAGCATGTTATAGAGAAAACGTGTTCTACTTTAACTGATCTCAAGAGAATATTTAATATTAATTCACATTTGAGTCCTGGTGTTTCTGCTATTATGAAATCTTTATTGAAGCCTGTTGATGGAGATGAAAATATGTTTGTGGATTGTTCAATATTGAAAGGAAATTTAAGTAAAAAAACAAAAACCGATACAGTCAATCTATCATCAAAAGAATCGAACAAATGTATTACAAGAAGATTAAGATCAGACAAAAAACAAGATGCTGATAATTTGAACTCAACAATATCTTTATCTTCTTCAAGCTTACAACCAACATCGTTATCTCCGAGTGTTCCTCCAACACCTAACACCGTGAATAAAAATGTATCTGTTGTTTTAGAACGGTTGGATGAATCTCTCATATCAAGAATAATTAATAATAAATCGTCTAATAAAGTTCATCTTGATTTGGAAAAAGATGAAATGGCTCATCCTTTGAATTTATTTGATAATAGTGATAGTGATGATAGAAGCGAGAATACAAGAAAATTGAGAAATCGTACACTTAAAAAAGCTAATAAGGTAAAACATCAATTAAGCCTTGTTTTTTTTATTATACTATATTCTGTTAGGTTTATTTAATTTATCATGCTACAATATTATTTAAAAGTATTTGTTTTACAATATATACTGGTCTGGTCAAACAATTTTGAGTTATTAAAATTATAATTTATTATTACAACATAATTTTAACCTCATATTGTTTCCTTTAACACATTATATATTTGCTAAGTATTTTTGTCTTTTAAAAGTATTCCTGATTATTTATATTTACTGTTAAAAATAATCTATCTGTTTTCTCTTTTAAATTGACATTTTTTAAAAAAATCTTAATTAAACTAAGCATATTTTTATCATTTTTAGTGACTAAACATTATTTTATATTCCTCCCCCCTCTTCCCATATTATGCTTTTATTACAAATAAAATATGCTTGAGTGTGAATTAATTATAAACTTGTCGTTAATATTATCTAGACAAAAAACTCAACTAAAACTCAAAAAGTACTTGAAGAAAAATCTGAGGATGAAAAAGAAAATGATAGGTATAAATTAATTTTACATAATTCGCACTAATATATATAAAAGTTTGCTGAATATTGTATTGCTTATTTGCTTATTTTAGGCTGACTAATTTAAATGGCATTGAAAGATGCTCAAAAAATAAAGTTGTAACTGATGATGAAGATAATTCTGATGATATTGACACCACATTAGCGACACTACCTAACCATGCAAGTCTCAAAGTATCTCCTAAAAGATCCAAAAATGAAGTAAATAAATTGGAAAACATTCATCAATTTCTTTCAACAATTGACGGGAGCGACTCTGGTATTTATAAATTAATCAGTATTTAAAAAAAATACTTTCGGTTAGGTTTATGTTTTTCTAACATACTAATAATATTTAAGTATACATAAATCGACAAATTATACCTATAATCAGCTGTTCTTGTTCTATTTTATAATTTGTGAACTATAGTATTAAATACCAAATAATTATTAATCATGATATATGATTAACTTTCATATCAATAATTAAAGTATTTAGTATATACTCATTAAAAACACTCTTTAATAAAATATAGTATAGTACTATTGATAGTTTAAGTTAAAATTAGTTTAAACTTGTTTAAATAAAGAATAATGATGGTAGGTATTTTGTTATAATTTATAAGTATTAATTGTTGGTACATGACACTTTTAATGTACATCATTATACAAGATATTTTCAAATGCAAATTTTTTCGGCAAAAATATTTCAACCTACTGTATTAAACCGGATTCATAGCTAAGTTTGTTATTTTCTCAAAAACTACTGATGAATTCAAATAATTAATTACATTTTTAATTTACTTAGATTTGTAAAAAGATATTGCTGCATCACTAGATTTCCCTTTTCTCTTAGAATTTTAAATAGAAAATGATCAGATTTTAGAAATCGGTTACATAATTGATTATTTGTTAATGTTGTGTATTTAGTTATTTAGGTGCTTATAAACTCATTTTTTTTTTAGGTACCGATAATGATACTCTAAATGAAGAAAATTCTCTGGAATCAGTTAAAGGTATTTTTACCGAAATCAAAAATTCTATAGGAATACCTCAGACTAACATTGAAAACAACAGTGGTGATGAAAGCGGTAATTATTGAATGATACTTAATGTAACATAAAAGAACCTACCACTTTTACAAACAATTATAAACCCCTAATACTTTCATGGATATATTCTTAAATTCCTTTCAATAAATCTTGTGTTGTAAGTAATAAACGTATAACAATACTACACTCTGTTTCATGGGTGAAGGAACTGGTTTCATGCATCTGAATAACGTTGGTGGAAGTGCGGAGGTCAAATTTCCCCACTTCTTACTACCCATTTCGTAATCAAACAGTCCCAAGTGGTGGCAACTGACACAAAAAAAGATTTCCTTCTCTCTTGAAGCGGAGTACAGCTCACAAACTATCATGGTGCATACCCCCAACTCTTCAAATATTAACTTGATACTAAAACATTTTTTTGTTAAATTAAATATAAAATAATTTATTTTATATACACTAAAATATACAAGACATTAACAAAAAAATATTTTTCTTTTCAATAACCTTGGTAGTATTAAAACTTGTCCATAGCTTCTAAAGAGTTGGGAGGCAAGTCAAATATTATGCTGTCTTTTTAAACTTATTAAGAATGCTCCATTGTACTTACCACTTTGTAATGAAAATAATATAGTGACATTTTACATTTTACTGTATGTAAGTAAATTTATTGATGGAAATTATATTTGTTTCTATACATTTGAAAAATTATTACGCATTTTTTCACACCAAGTGTATGCTTATTATTAGACTTAATCAGTCAGTCGTTTTGTCCAGTTTGTGACAATAATAATAATAATAATATTAGGTACTTTGTTTAACGTTCAAAAACTCTTATAATAATCCAAATATGTCATATTTCCATGATGTTTTTTTGTTTCCCAAATTTAATTTTTTGAATACAAAGATATGAATTGTCTATAGGTTTTTTTCACTTTCCAGTTTCTACTTATAATCAAAATGTCTATTCATTAATTTTGAATTTTTGTAGTATAACATATCAACATTGCAATATAATTGCCTACACTAAATTAGTACAGTTTTGAATGTTTTGGAAATAATATGTTTGTTTTTTGCTCAGATGACAGCTCTATTGATGATGTCATAAATTCATGCTTAACTGCTTGTAAAAAACGTAGTATTGATCATTATAATAAAAAGATTCGATCAAACATTAATGATGTGGACACTATAATTGAATCTGATGGATTTGAAAATGAAGTAAGTTCTGTAAGTTATATTGATAATTATCATTCGTTTTCATTTTTTTTTTTTTTATTTAATAAAATATTACAATCTGTTAACACACAAAAACAATAAGTAACAGTGATGATAATGATTAGAGAAGACATGTAGCACTGTTTTCATTTTATTTAATATTAAATGCAACAACATATGTACCTATTTGGGGGATGAGTAGACAGTAGACAGGCAATTGTTCGTTCTTAATTTTTTTATGTTGTTTTAATAATAATTGTATCTAATTAATTAGTTTTGGATAAAATATAAGATACTTAACTATACTTCTAAAAAATTTAAAAATTCAAGGAGTTATGTGGGAGTTCCACAGAGGAATCACAGAAAGCTGTATTCAACCCAAGTTAAATTTTAATAATACATTCATATTTTCCTCTTGGTCATTTACAGATATTCTATTAATAATCTCTGCTAGATTGTTATAATTCAATACTTATTTAATGCATATTAACTAGATTATATAACGCATCATCAATTTATTTGTGATACCGTAAAATTGGATCAAAATCATCTCTTTGATAGTGTATGGAACAAAACAATATGTATCGGAACCTTCCATCAGTGATCACATTTGATACACTTTCGTTTACATTATCACAGTTATTTTTGTCTGTTTATCATATCTTAATTTATAGATGCTTTCATTTTAGAATATAACAGCAAATTTTTTTTTAAAAAACTGCTTACTAGGTATTAAATCATTATGTTTTCAATTTTTTACTATTATTTTTGGATTTTTTATCAATTTTTAAGTGTAAAAATAAAAACCTGTCTGACTTTAGACAATGGCAAATATAGAAAAATAAAATTAGTTGGACATGCCTATCAAAGTTATGTTATGGCTCTACGATTTTAGAAAAGACTATTATTGAATATAAAAAATCAAAACAGCCTTTGAGAATTTTAGCTGAAACATATTTAAAAATATTAATTTTAAATTGTATTTGTTTATTAGGTTGATAATAGATTTATTTTATTTTATTTTACTTGTTTCTAAAGATGAAATTATGATTTATTTTTTTAAAAACTTAACCAGAGTGTGTCCTCAGAAACGATTCTATTAGAATTGTAGACATGTCTAGAACATATATTATTTGTTGGTGAATTTCAAATAAAAAATATCAACCTGTTTTTTACAAAAAAAACCTAAAAAAAAATATCCGAAGTGACCCAATTTTACGGCAAGTACATAGGTGTATACATTATAATGATAAGTTTAAGCTTAACTAGTATCAAAGTATTATAACCACAAATACAATTTTGTATGCAAGTAATATATTTCTTTGTGATGTGTCCATTTATTCTGAGTATACATTAATAAAAATAAATGCTAAATTTTATAAAAATAGAATCAATTTGAAATCTTAAATTAATTTGGTACACATCCATTCTTAAAATGTATTTATAACACTTATTTTGAATTAAATGAAATAGTAAATCAAGTATTTTGTTTGTTAACTTCCTTAAAGTGTATTGATATTAATCATAAAAATTACATTGTATTTTAAGGACTTGTCAGATTTATCAGATGTACATAATAATACAACTATTGTTACTCGTTCAAGACAACTATCTCCATTTAAAGTATCATCAACGAGTGATAGTGATAGTGATGTTTATTTGAATTTAAATACAAAAACCAAAGGAAAAAAACGGTATTGCTTTTAATTTAATTAATATAAAATATTATTAACGGTTTGTTTATAATTTTAGATTCTAAGCACAGCTAGGAAAGTACCAGTTAAGTTTCACAAAATGTTGGTTTTTTTTTTAATTTAACGTTATTTGGGTCTGAAAATTTGTCAAAAACATTTTCACCACAGTACTTTTCTTGATAATTACAAAAAAAAACATGTACCTATACTGGAATATTATATTAATTTTTTTTTTTTTTTTTTATTAAATAAAACAAAAAAACATTGTTATATCTACTACCTTTAAGCAGAGCTTGAGTTGGTAGTAGAGAGTTACATGTTACAACTTAGATTATATACATATATTAATTACTAATTACAGCAGCAAATTGATTAAATCGACATTCGACATTTAATTAAACATAATAGAGGAAGTACAAAAAGAATGAAATTAATAACATACTCTATACATACATAATATTTAGACATTCCTTAAAAACTAGGTATTATATTTCTTGTAGAAGCCAATTGTAGATTATTATTTTATGATTAGATTTGGGATTTGATCTTATAGTTTTCTTGATAGCGAAAGGCATTGCATTGAAGAAAGTTGGTCCTAAATAGTCAACGAATATTTGTCCAATAGTCTTTTTAGTGTAATTATTTGAGATGTCATATGTTCTATTACGTTTTGAATATACAATATCATTTATAGGAGTATTTTTAATAAGAAACATGATCGCGAATTTTTTGTAAAGTAAATTAATAGGTAGAACGCCCAAGCATTTATAATTTAATTTAGTTGATCCTTCTAACGTGTTTTTGTCAAGGCATTTACGAACTATTTTGTTTTGCTGTATAGTTAAAGGCTTAATAGCATTTTCATATGTACCACCCCAGGCAATTATACCATATTGAAAAATAGCTTGGTAGAGAGAAAGGTATACTATACGCATAGTATCTGATGAGATTATTTTCCTCAAACAATATATTTTGTACATAATTGTCCTTAGGCGCATAGTCATACTGTTTATGTGGAGTTGCCATTTCATATTTTGGTCGAAGATTAGGCCTAGGTATCTTACCCTAGTTACCCTTTTTATTTTGCAACCATTATGGTTGTGTATATTATTTGTGATTTCGATTTCATCAAATGGGCTTTGACAGGAGTAAATAGAAAAAGCTATAAATTCTGTTTTATCAAAATTTAAAGTAAATTTTTTTGTATTTAGTTTTCGAATAATTTGGTTTAGTCCAGTAGATGCTTTAGCATAGACTGAGTCCCATGATGTATCAGAGTACAGTAAACATGTATCGTCTGCATATGTAAATATTGAACCATCCGTCTGCGAGTCACAAATGCTGTTAATATATATTATAAATAAAATTGGGCCTAAAACACTTCCTTGAGGAACACCACAGTTAAATACAAGTTCTTTCCCCAAAACATCATTTACCATAACCATTTGCATTCTGTCCTTTAAGTAACTTGCAAACCAGCTTAGACTATTATTTTTTATTCCAAAATTTGGTAATGTTTTTAACAAGATTTTATGGTCGACAGTATCGAATGCTTTGGCGAAATCTAGGAAAATCCCTATAGTTTTATCACCACGATCCAGCCCTTCATATATATGCCTAGAAACACTATAGATTGCATCCACAGTACCTACACCTGGCCTAAACCCAAATTGGTTCTTAGAGAGAAGATGATGTTTTTCCAGGAAACTCATTAATCTAGATTTCACAATTTTTTCTAAAAGTTAAGAAAAATTGCATATCATTGAAATTGGCCTATAATTACTCATAATTTCTTTGTTTCCATTTTTGAAGAGTGGTTTGACTATCGCTAGTTTAAATTTTGTTGGAAAAATACCTTCTGATAAGCTCATGTTATATATATGTACTAGAGGGCTAGATATAAAAACTGAAATGTTTTTTAGTAGTTTGACAGTTATTTTATCAAAGCCTGAGGCAGTATCATCTTTTAAACTGTTTATTAAATCGATTATTTCATTGCTATCTACAGGACTTAAAAACGAGTCAACAAAAGATGTTTCATATGGCTTATTCGATTCTATCGGTTCAGTACTACTAAAGTTATCTTGCAATTTCTGTCCAATGGAAGTGAAAAATTCATTAAATGTATCAGCTGCTTTTTTTGGTTCTGTTTGTGTATTTATGATTAAATCATTGACTTTAAGATGTTTTATAGCTAATTTATTTTTCAAGTTACTCCCCCCTGTAATATTTTTTATTAATTTCCAAGTCAATTTGGGATTATTTGTACAAGAATTGAACTTATTTTTATAAAAGTTGTTTTTAGCTAACTTAACAATTGTATTAAATTTGTTTCTGTATTTTTTGTAGTAATTAAATAGATTTTTATTAAGAGGATTATTTTTAGACTTAAGGGAAAGTTCATTTTTTTGACGTGAAGAACATAATAGCCCGGCAGACATCCACTCTTTAAGTCTTTTATTTTTAGATACAATTTTATTATTAATTGTGCATGCATTTATTATACAAAGTAATTTATCATAGAACAGATTAAGAGCCATATTTATATTGTTTTCATTGAGGACAGATTCCCATTTCTCGACTTTCATCCTATCGTTTAGGAGTTTGTAATCTATAAATTTAAATGTATCATTCGTAGAATATAAGATATCATTGAGTGGAATTGCCGTGATTGTAGGAAAGTGATCAGATATATCGATTTGGAGAACCCCTGCTTCAGTATTAGCTAAAAGGTAATTGTTATTGCATTTGAGAAACAAATGGTCTATACAAGAGTGTGTTTTATTATTAGGAAGTCTAGTGTACACATTAATCAGTGAATGAAAGCCATTAGTAGCTAATATATCTAAGTATTCGTTATCTACATTGTGATTACCAATTATATTTATGTTCATATCACCTGCTAATAGTGTACGATCGTTAAACGAAGTATCTGATACAATAATATTATTTAGTCGAACCAAAAATTCATTGCTATTTAATGAGGGCGATCTATAAGTACATAACAAGTTAAAAGGAGTTTTACAGTAGTTACTGGTTAAGGATATTTTAAAAAAATTGGCTTCTACAAAACCATACTCAAATGAGTCTACAATTGTTAAAGTATTTCTAATAAAAACTATTATGCCGTCATTTTGATTTCGTTTAATTTTTGTGTAACAAATTTGAAACCCAGGTATACTATATGAACAGTTATTAATGTCATGCCATGTTTCAGTTAAAATAATCACATCTAATTGCTTAAAACTAACATCATTCTCAAAAGATAACAACAAATTATCAAAGTTTGCATTAGCACTTCTAATATTTATACAAATTACACTTAAAAACTTATTGCTAGATAAATCAAAGGTATTAGCGAACTCACTAATAGTTTCAAAATATTTAGTTTTATAATGTGTGTATGAATTGATGGTATTAAGAATATCCATAGAAATGAGAGAACAAAAATACAATATCGGTGTTACGAAAAATTAGAATATAGAATAGAGATATGTAAGTTAAACAATTAATGATAAAGCTTTTTCGTCACCAATAAGTAAAGCCTTAGAAGTTTCATCTTTTTTAACAAAGATTTTACTATTCTTAAACCAAATAAACTTGTAATATTAATACAATCATCTTTTTATAAAACCAAATTTGTTATGAGGAAATACACATAAAGCCTTGTCATTTTCACAAAATATTTATATAACCTTGGTATAATTTTCATAAGCTATTTTTAAATGCTTAAAATTTTCTTTTAAGAGGACACTACACTCGCATGTGTTGTTTCCTTCTTACAAAACAGATTTAGCTATGTTCTACATTTGTAAGACAGAGACAACACAAGCAGATGTAGTGTCCTCTTAGTGGTTCAATTGTGAGTAATGAACTCATTGATTTTACCACAATGTATGTTGTTTTTTTATGAGTATTTTAAAATTTTAAGATGTCAGTGCATCTTAAAATACTTATAACTCGCTTTAAAATTAAGATATATATATACCTTTTATATGCCTTTTATATAATAGTTAATCTTACCTATGATTTTATAAAAGGTCGATTCACTCTAATTTGTAAAATAACAGAGCTTAATTATATCTGCTGAGAGTATAATTTGCTATGTTAAGCACTTGTATGACGGAGATAATTTTTTTTTTTATATAGGAAGCTGTTAGCATCTAACTCATCTAAAGATTCTGATTCTTCATCAAAGTTTTTTAAAAAAACACCAAAAAAGAAACCAAAAAATGATGTGAATAAATCTAGTTCTCTTGACTTAACTAGTAACAAGAGCAGTATCAGCAGTAGTTCAGATGAAGAGTCATCTCCTGTACATGTCAAAAAACGTAGAAGAATGTTAGTTTTTAAACCATTTAAGTTTTTAGTTTAATACTTATCTATATTCTATTTTAAGTAGAAGAATGTCTGATGAGGAATCTGAAAAAGAAAGTGATTCTGATAACAGTGATTCATTGCGTAGTCATCATGTAAGTATAATAATTTTAAACAGCTTAGAATCATAAATGTTTAAATATTTGAAATAAGAAGTAATCAAATGTATTTGTTATATATCTTAATATTTGTTTAAAAATTTTATTTAATGTATAATTGTATGGTGTTTTAAAAAATATATATACAGTAGACGCCGCCTATAGGACTCACAGATATAAGGTTCAGTCGCTTATTAGACTCAAAATCGTCTGGAACGGACCGGACGTATCAAAATACATTAAAAAAAATCGGTTATAAGACTCAAATTTCGTAAAATAAATAGTAGAAAATAAACTTTTTTGGTTATAATTTAGAAATAAATTGGTATTTTGAAAAATTAAATAATATTCGTGTTGATTATTCCTAGTTTCTGTTGGTACCTTATAATGTATAATAATTTTTATTGCAGATAAAAGTTCACATTTATCGCAACGATTATAGTTATTATAGTGAGGTATCTGATTATCTGGCGGCTGCACAGTTATCGTAATTACGGGTACATAAATACACATTCGTATATACCTAACCTTTATAATTTTTTATTAATGTATAATTTTTATAATATTTTTATATGTAATATTTACCTATTATAATTTTAGTTTTTTTTATCAGGATTATTAAATTTATTCAATAATAAAGTATGTAATATGTAATATGTGTTAAAGTATTAAAATCAAAGCAAAATATGTAGTAAAATAAAATTTATAAATACGTAATTAATTTTTTTTTCCACTTCGCCTATAAGATTCATTCGGTTATAAGACTCACTTTGTGCTGGTCCCTAAGTGAGTCTTATAAGCGGCGTCTACTGTATTAGTAAGTAAGTCTTAAAACTAATTTGGAACAACAAAATCTGAAAGTAAGGTAAGGTTTTTAAACTCAATAACCACGTATCTACCCCAAAAAATATTCAAGTTGCAATATTTTTCTGGAACTTAAACTTTTTTATGTGTATTTGATACAAATAGTATATAAATACATTTATAAAATTTTGTTTATTAAGTTAAAAAAAAAAGGGCGAAAAAATATTCGTAAAATGAAAAAAAAAGAAGAATTGAGTGAAGTAACCCAAAGTGCTTTAAAAGAAGAAGAATTACGTAAGAAGCGTATTGAAAAACGTCAAAAAGAAGTATGTATATTATTAATTTAATGTTCTAATAAAAATTTAATTTAATTGTTCTTTTAAATATTTTAGTACAACAAATTTAGCGATCCCACACCAACACCAATGGAATCATGTAAAAAATTGGTGTTAGATTTTGATGAAAATACGTTGGAAGAACTTGTTACAGTTCATCCAGATATTATTAAGTTTCTTAAACCTCATCAGGTTAATCACACATTCTAAAAAATAAATATGTTTTCATTTAATTTGACAATTTATTTTATTGAAATATAACAAATTTATAGGTGGAAGGAATAACATTTTTGTGGAATTCTGTATTTGAATCATTGGCAAGATTAAAAGAACATAAAGGAAATGGATCAATCTTAGCTCATTGTATGGGTCTAGGAAAAACTCTACAAGTATGCAATGTTATACATAAAATATTTCAAGTTTATACATAAGCTATTTATTTATTTTATTTATTCAGCTAAAACAATTACAATTAAATACATTTATAATAGCTGATACGCATACTAATATTGAGCTATAAGCTCATATCTGGTGTACTGAGTTCAACATAATTGCAATTAGTTTTATAGTAAAAACTTAAACAAATAAAAATTTAATTAAATAAACATAACATAATTAACAAATACTATAGAAACAAAATTTAACATCAGCATTACATAAAGGTACATATTATACAATATTAATCTTAGGCATACACTTTTTATAATTGTATTGATACACACATTATCATCAAGATCACCAACTATTTAACTTATTGCCTTTTTTGTTTTTTATTAACTATATCATTGGTATTATTGAATTGACATTCACATAAACTTTTTATTAGACTTCACTTCGTTATTTAAATTGTTGAAAATAGTTTTTCTCATGCTATGGGAAAGTTTCTAAAATTAGTTAATAAAGTATATGATGGTTTAATGTATTTTCCTGTTCTTCTGTCTATTATTTCTGTAGCATTGAGTGTGTAGTGTTTTGTATGGATTTAACTAAAATTTGCCTTATGTATAATTTATAAACAGATAATATTTTAGTATGGTTGAATAGTTCCTCTGATGGATATTTTAATGGTAGGGAGTATGCTACATTTACAATGATTTTGTGTACAAATGTTTGTTCTGTTAGTGCCTCCCCAACATGTTATGACGTATAATAGAATAAAATTACACAGTACCATATAATAAATATATAAATATTAATTTTATAATTGATTTCTCAAAAAATCAAATTTTGTTAAATAATACATCACTATTAATTAATTGGTATCTAAATATAATATTTATTTTATTTTAATTAGTTGATCCCCAACAAATTTTCTTAAAAAAAAACAAGTTAATGTGGTCGTAATGATGGACTTTACAACAAATACTTGAATGAATATGCCCATTAACTGAACTTCAAAATGTTGTTTCTATAAATGAGTTATATTTTTTCACAATACATAAGTATTAAAAAGGTGTGGTGCTTTCATTGTTTCTGTCTTACAAACATACAGCATGACAAATTAGTTCTCAGCTAAATCCATTTTGTGTAATTGTGTTGGTTAATATTTTAATATTATTAATGGTTAAATTTACCTATTATTATTTTTTTATATCTTAATTTTATAGTGAGTTATAAATAATATGTAAAATATTTCAATTTAAAAGTGCTCATAATTTGCCTTTCAACTAAAATAACGAATAAATAATATTAATACAGATGATATTATTCTTACCATTAAATTTAATTAATTTAAATATTAAAACAAGATACGAGTTAGGTTAGGTTAGGTTAAGACGTGCATATTTTGTAATGCAGAGAAGTGTTTGCTACATAACATCCTCTTTACGAGTAAAATAAATTATTAGTTTATTATTCTTACATATATAAAAAGGAAATATTAATAATTTATATGAATTAAATTTTTTATATTCATATGTGAACTAATTGATAAATACAATACTTTTTATTATCATCTGCTATGGAATATTTAATCTGAGATTTTTATTTTAGATTATAGCTTTGGTTCATACATTATTCAGATACCCAGAGACTGGTATTAAAACAGTATTAGTTATTACTCCTAATGCAACAATTGAAAATTGGTGTAAGGAGTTTCATAAATGGTTACAAGATATTGACGATGAACGAAATTTTTTAGTACTTAACTTTACTGAGTAAGAATGTTAAAATATTATGAATTAATTAATTTTTTTTAAACTTAAATTGTTTTGATTTTAGTTCAAAAACATATGAAGGTCGAAAAAACATTGTCGAAGAATGGAAAAGAGAACACGGTGTTTTGGTTACAAGCTATCAGTTGTTTAGATCAGTTGTCAATTATAAGAATATTGACAAGTTCCCTACTATCACTGAAGGTCTTGTTGATCCAGGACCAGATTTAGTCATATGCGATGAAGGACATACATTGAAAAATCATAGCAGTGCTACATCAAAATCAGTGAATCGTATTAAAACACTTCGAAGAATTGTATTGACTGGAACACCATTACAAAATAATTTAAAAGAATGTATGTATTTCATTTACACAGGGGGGTAGATTCTGGTTGGGAAAACCGGCCTTTTTGCATCTTCTTCCAAACAAACCACAAAAATATCTGTGTTGTGATGAGTTTTTTCTTTTCATATCCTACTTGAAGTTTTACTTCAAACGCGTATATTGCACTTTCTTTTATTGCTGTTCTATCTTATAGAACTATTTTATTTACACACTCTGTGATAAAGTTGTGAGCTCCTTGTCGTCACTCCTAATGATGGTGGCCAAAAAATAGGAATATGATACTATTCAAAATAAAAAAAAAGTGTCAATAAATCTAGCTAAACCTTAAAATATTAAAATTAAATTATAATTTGTCCACATATCAATGTTGACATTTAAAATCAATACCTTAAAAATAAATAAGCCATCAATAAAATATTTTTTGTTATATAGATCATTGTATGGTTGATTTTATCCGACCAAATTTATTAGGATCATTAAAAGATTTTACTAATCGTTTTATAAATCCAATCACTAATGGGCAGTATGCCGATTCAACTGCAATGGATGTAAAAATAATGAAGAGAAGATCTCATGTTTTACATAGAATGCTTGAAGGATTTGTACAGGTATTCTTTATTCATTTTATCTCAAATTAGATAATAGATGATATAGAAGACATATAAAATATACAAACAATAATATACTCAATACATATTTTTTGGATTTTAAAAAATCTAAAAACTCTAAAATGTATTAAAATATAGTAATGGTAATAATTTATTAATTTTTTTTTTAGAGATTTGACTATAATGTTCTTACCCCTTTCTTACCTACTAAGTATGAATATGTAATTTATTTGAGGATGTCTGATAAACAAATAGAATTATATCAGAAATATTTGGATGAATATAGACAACCAGAATTATTCAGTAATTATCATGTGCTTCAAATGGTTTGGACCCATCCTAAACTACTAGCATTGTACTTAAAACGAATAGAATTAAAACAAGAAGTATAAATATTATTTTATTTTGTTAAATATCATAAAATAAAACAAAATATTGTGTTTTTAGAAACAAAAATTAAAGGCCGCAGAATCACGTTTTGTAGCTGGTGACTCTACTGATGTTGATGATAATTCAAATTCTGTTGAGGAAGTTGAAAGTAAGTTTCATTTTAATTTGTGAAATAATACTCCTGTTCTAAGTGAAAATACTGTTTAAAGAAATGAAAAATTACACTTAATGATATAGATTAATAGTTAAATAGTTTAATATTTATCAAATTTGAAAATATTTTTTAATTTTTCTCATTGAACCTCATTCGAACTACGAAACTAGCAAATGAGTTCTCCTCAAAACAAATTTCTTCTTAATAATCTGCTAAATGTTATAATGTCAATGTTTATTTTTAAACTGGCCTCAATTTATAAAGCCCGTAACTGTAAATAAATAATTAAAGCATTTAAATGTATGATTAATATAAACTCTTTCTCTAATTTTAAATTACTTGCAAAGAATTATTGAAAATATCCTGGTCACATATGATATATATATTTTTTTTAGTCGCTAAATTATATTGTTCAAGTATTAATAATAATAAAAAAAAAAATTAAAGTTGAATTGTAAATGGATTTAAAATACATGTAAAAACTTTTTTCCAAAAATTAAAAACATCCATTCCTAGTATATTAATCTATTTAAATTTAAATCATATTTATAATTGTTTTAATTTATTAATTACGGATTGATATTAATTTATATGAGCGGTGCCAGTTCCAGGTTTTGACTTTCCAAACACTAAAAACCCAGATACGCATTACTTTGACTGGTGGAAACCATTAATATCAAGAGCTGAAATGGATTCTGTGTACCCATATTCAAAGTTCATAATGATGTTTTCAATACTACAAGAATGTGAAAACATTGGTGATAAAGTGTAAATATGACTTTATATTAATAATATAACTTTTATATTAAGCTAAAACTTAATCTCTAGATTTCCTATTTTGGTACATTTAAGTACAGTAAATACTGAAAATTAAGTTATTCCCATTTTTGCTTATAGTTTGATCAAATCTTTTAATTTGATGTAGGTTATTGTTCAGTCAGTCTTTATTTACTCTTGATCTCATTCAAGATTTTTTGGAAAATGCTGAAGATTTCAGTGAAGATAAAGGAGGTCCTTATGGTAAATCTTGGGATCACGGTGTAGATTTTTATAGAATTGATGGTTCAGTTAATTCAAAAACAAGAGAAGATTTCTGTGAACGATTTAATAATGTCGAAAACACCAGGCAAATATTTTTTTCACTCAATTATAAAATCAGTTAATTATTATAATATTAACTATTTAACTATGAAATGATTTTATTTTCAGAATGCGTCTTTTATTATTGTCGACAAAAGCTTTTAATTTAGGTGTTAATCTAATTGGTGCTAATCGAGTTATTATTTTTGACGTAACTTGGAATCCCTCTCTTAATGTTCAAAGTATATTTCGTGTGTTTCGATTTGGACAGAAAAAACCATGTTACATTTATAGATTAATTTCTGAGGTAAATATAATAACAAAAATGTAATAAAGCCTTAATACACTGTTAGGAGTAATGCAATTTCAATATTGTAGTAGTCTATTTTTATGTTTTTGAATTTAATATTTTTCTCCTTTGTCCATATTTTCACTGCAATGAAACTTTTATATATTATAAAATAATTTTAGAATTCACCTTTACGGCTACATCTTTTTAAAAAAATGCCATATATTAATTCTAGAAATAGCCATAATCTCCTCTATCGTTTTTAAATTTATTCTTGACAGATTTTTTCTAGTCAATTATTTATGTACTGTCTATTTTGAATGATTTGTATTGATGTAATTAAAATAAGACTAACTTGTAAACAAAAAAATTGAATTTAGTAATATAGTTATTATCTAATTACCTTGCTTTATGTAATAATAAGGGTACCATGGAGCAAAAAATATATGAACGTCAAATATCAAAATTATCTACAGCTTTCCGCGTAATCGATGAACAACAAATTGATCGTCATTTTAATTTGAAATGTCAGGAAGAACTTTATGAATTTGAGCCAAAAACTACTGAATCCAAACCAACTTTAAATTTACCTAAGGTAACCCAAAAAAAATATTTGCATGCTATTTATATTTAAATATTAATGTGAACTCTGATAGGATCGTTTGATGGCTGAGTTAATATTGAAACACAAAGACATTGTAATGGACATACTAGAACATGACTCATTATTACAAAATAATGAGGCAGAAGAATTAGATGAAAATGACAGAAATGCAGCATGGGAAGATTATGAAAAGGAAAGAGACGGAATTAGAACAAACAATCCAAATCCTTCCTCATTTCAGAACTTTAATTTAGGTAAGCATTGAATACATTGAGATTTTAAATTAATTATTTATTAAATTCAATTTTTTTTATTTGGTATTTATTATATCTGCGTTAGGTACTTAAAGTGTTCAATTATGTAAGACTTAATTTTCAAAAAAATAAAATAGGTTATGTATCTATTAATAGTAAATTTTATCAAAAACTTTAGGTTTTGAGGAATGTTAGATAATCTTTTAAATTTAATTTTCAAAAACAAGGAGAAGGTGTATGAATTTTTTCTGTGAAGGATTTTGATGATGTTATATCCAGATGATTTGGTTGGGAGGCATGTGTTCATGCTATTAGTTGTACAATTTGTATGCATAAAAATGGGTATTATAAAAACCTTTAAAATATGTATTCTTAAAGAAGGTATACATTTATATGCGACCCAATAATTACTAGAGAATTGAGTATTGTCACCATATTATTAATTGCTCTAGTCCTAATGATAAATATTTCATCGATTTCATTTTTAAATGTATGAAACATAATTATTTGTCTAAACATTTTTATAATTGAAATGCAGGTTCCTTGCCAGCTTACAATGCAAATGATGATTTAGCATTGTTCAATGCATTAAGAGATATCGTAAGTAATTTTAATAATTTAAATTTAAATTTTAATATTTTGTTAGGTTGTAATATAATGTAATACTGAAGTTATACTTAGAAGTATTTAGGATTATTTTTTGAGAGTTCGTATAGGATTGATTTTTCTACCCTATTTGTTAGATTTTAATACAAGTACCTATATAAATTAAGAAAACATTATATTCCAACCTTTTTTCTTGAATTCCAGGATCCTGTGCACTCCTAAATTAATGATATTGTTTTTTTTCTATGTATAGTTTCCACAAGCTTCAATGCTACAACTCAATGAAATGTTAATAAAAGTAAAGGACGCCCAAAATGTAGAACAATGAAATATAATTATAATTATTTTTTTTATTATGTCACATAATGTCTAATTGTCTTTTTTTCTACGAAGAATAAGTATGAACTTATTCATAAAACTATGTATTCATTAAATTGTGTGTACACATTACTTGTGATTTCTTTAATAAATATGATATTTACGTATAACCATTCGTTATTTCATTTGTAAAACAAAAATGCTTTATTTAAAAAAAAATTTAGGATTTAATGCCCGAGCTATGTGTTTGTTTATTCATTTTCTAATTTTACGATCTTTTTTATCCAATTGTTAGTCATACAATAGGTTAAATTAGTCTTAGCAAAAATAAATGTCATGCATTAAATAATAGTTATTGACTTATAAGTTGATTACAGCTAGTAATATTATAAGTCTTTACTCTCGTATTACATAAGTGATGTAACCCTATACATAATCTGAGGGGACAATAGTGTCTTTTCATCTTACAGATTTTTAGTTTTATCATAGACTGCCTGCCCCCACCCCAGGGTAATAACCCATTAGCATATAACTGTGTAAAGTTAATTAGTCTAAATATCTTGAAAATTATGATATACATTACACCATGCAAAATATTTTTAAATTACAAACAAATGGTTTAAATCATTATTCTTTTCTGAAATGTCCAAATTTAAACTCAAAATATTTATAAGAAAAGAGCATTTATATTTTTGAGATTTTTAGGTTACTGAGAGTAGTATAACTTATGAGGAATTGGCAAGTCTCAACTAGCTATTGGAATTAAAAATGTTGTACATTTTAACTAACAAATAATTCGAAAAATTTGAGCCACAATACAGAGTATGTCTACATAAAAATATATTATACAGAAATAAAAAGGTCATTGTCAAAATCAAAAAATAGATTATGAGGCGATTGCGATAAACTTGTCGCAGGGCCTAATGCAGTGACCATCAAATATATAAAAAATAGTTAGTAATATCCAAAATATGAAATGATTGTAACATAAACGAACAAATTGAATACATTTTAATTTAATTTAATCAGTGACTGACTCAGAGTAGCCTGTGTGCGTGGATCAGTGTTTTTGTAGTTTATTGTGAAATTTCTGTTAACTGTATGTATTCTATTAACTGTCATAGTTCCGGTCCCAACAGTGACAGTTAACCTAGTTTCTACTGTATGTATATAATTATTATTCTTAATTCTCATAAGTACATTAACAGTTGACTGTAATATTCTACAGATCAATTATTTTGTGACTCAAATAACCACATCCTCCATTAATATTTTTTTTTTTTTGTTGATTTGATTTGAAAATAAAAAATATCATGAGTACGCAGAAAATAGGTAAATTAGTATATTAGAATAAAAAAAATAAATTAAGATTCAAGACATACATTTTGGAGTAAAAAATACGTATATTTTTTTAATTACAATTAGTAACAATTTTTACTTTTTGGAGGGAAATTCCAATCAAGACATTGTTCAATGGATACACAAGTTTTTTTATTATTTATATTAAAACATCACTGATTTGTTTACTAAGATAATTACAATCAAAACAGATTTATTTAAATTATTGGTCCATACAACAATAAAACCAAAAACATTTTCTCGGCAAAGCAATCAACAAAATAATGTTAATTCTGACGTACGAGGTAAGTAAAATGTTGTATACCATTAATCATAAATATATTTGAAAATTACATTTAAAAAAAATACCAACATCTATTTAAATATTGAGAAACGTTTATATTGTATAGTGAACAATCAAAGACTTCTCACTGTTTTTTGCAAATTCGTCACGATTGGTCATTCTAAAGTGTGTTCATCTTTTGCCTCTTGAGTAATTTAAATTGCAATATGTATGCTTCATGAATTTCATCATGTTTGCATTATTTTATTAGAAATACAATACACTATGAAAAGTAAGGATATATTGGATGCCAAAACTTTCGAAGCTGAAGTTATTAGACCTAAAATGTGCCGGATACATATATTAATCCAACCATCAAAATCAATTGGTGACCAAAACTCCAAAGTAACTAGGTATAAATATAAATAAATAATAATTATCTTTTCCTAAACTTCATACTAATTAGTCAAATTAAACATCCACAGAAAAATACCACTAGGTGCTAAAATATGTTGTATTCTTTAATTTATATTTACCGCCTCAACTACATATTATTATGTGCATGTGGTTAGGTACAAAATAATATTACTTTGTTGTTTGAAAAGATGATTGTATCAAATGTTTTATAAATATAGACGATAATCAACAATTCAAATTTAATATATTTTTATAAGAATTTTTCACCATTGGTGTTAATATTTATTAAAAAAGCAAAATATACCTACACTGAAGTTATTGATAATTTTTTTCTAAACTAATGTTGCCCATGTATTTTACAGGAAACAATTTCAAAAACTAAAAAGGTTAAACATCATATTATAATAAATAACGACCATATCAATATAAAAAATTGTATTTGTTGAAGACTTACACTAAAATGTGACTATATTCCACATTGCTGTTCATATTTTGGACAGTGGAAAACTAATAAGATTACCATTAGCAAACACATTATTCGGGTCTAGCATCTTTTTAGACGCACTGTAAAGTGACAGTACTGTTTTAGACATGTGTTTCTCATACCAATGTGCCCGTAGTTTACCCACACCGTGATGATGAGATATAGACCCTCCAGAAGCCATAATAGTGTCTCTGGCTATGGTTTCAATATGATGGTAAGTTGATACTGGATCGTCTAGTCCGGTCCAATTAAATCCAAAATAAAAATAAACACAACAACCGGAGTCATATGTCTGTGTTACGCGACAGCTAATTAAATAATACTTGATATTAAGCTCTAAGAAATAAAAACAAAATTTTTCCCAAAATAGGTCAGTCAGAATTAATAATATAATTATTATATTATTCACTTACTATTGCATTCATTTGCTACGGTTTTTTTGACATTGTCACATAAACTAAGAGTTTTATCCCAGGATACTGATGTTTCAAACGATTCAGCTACAACTCTGTATTCTAAGGCGAGATCCTAAATAATATCTTTATTAGAATTTATCAACTTAATAAAAATATAAAATTAATTTTCTTACACGTATGTAAGCTATAACAAAGGTCAGCATATAACCACGCTCTCCATTTCTCTCTCCTGCCGTTATACCACCAAAAGAGACAGCTATTTTAGCGATGCACCTTCTATGCGAAACTACTTTAGACCGTTTACCTAGAACAAAATACTATTAGTAGTAAATTGCATGTGAGTAAAACACAATAGCAAACAGTTCTTATTGGCAGTATATTTTTGAATAACACAATTTGGAAATGTTTTTAACTGTTAGCTGTCAAGCAACATTGTCATATCAATTTGTTACTGAACACAAAATAGTCATAATAATTTACTAGTTTAACATATTCACATGCACAATGATAAATTTGTTGACAAATATATTGCAGGTGGTTGGTTATTTTTAAATTAAATTATTAGCAAAAACTCTGCCGATAATCATTTGCTACAAGTTATCAAAAAAGTCAAATATTCGCATCTTGTAGCATTGTTTGTACATAGACAATGCTACCGAACAGTAGGTATAAAAATTCACCTTCAAAAAGGAGTGTCATAACACATATAGACTCTAAATGAAAACCACAAACATGAGTCAAATAAGATTTCTTGAAAGTGTCTAACAAGTTTCCATATGTGTTTTCAACAGGACGTAACGCCTGACCAAATCTGAACTGTGTGTTGTCCATTAATCGTATTGAAACAGGTTGACATCTCTACAGATTTAAACGTGATTAATTAATTAAACAGTAATTGTGAAGTTTATATTTAAAAACATACTTGTTTGGCTACTTCTCTCATACATTTTACTCCCGATTCAAAATCAGGAAAAACCACAGAATCATAAACCCAACAATCTGGGAGAGGTCGAATTTTTAAGGTGACTTCTGTAATTATGCCTAATGTACCTAAAATATAGAAACAATAATGAATCTAAAATACTGTGGATTATAATTTATCAATAAACAAACCTTCTGACCCTAAGACAATTTGTTGAAAATCAGGCCCACTTGACATTCTTGGGACCTTACTGTTTTTTTCTACCACCCCTCTGCAAGTGACCATTTTAGCATCAATTACTAAATCTTCAATGTTGCCATACACATTTTTCTTCATGCCTGACGCTCTAGTAGCGACCCAACCGCCTAAACTGATTTGTTTAACATACAATATTACTGATTATACCCTTCTTCCAGTTAAATAATAATTAATAATACTAAAAATACAGCTGTATTCACTAAACACATGCAAGTTTCAATACTAAAAATAAAAGAAAAATGTATTAATACATTTTAACAACGCACACAAAATATGACTAAAATACTAAACTAAACAAAACGATTGTAATACTTAATAATAGTAAATACAATAAAAGGAAACTTACTACTTTAATGATTGCTACAAAGGCTACACTCGAGTTTTTTTTTTTTATTTCAATGAATACCTAGAAAACTCATAAGAGTCGGGTTCATGTCCACATGTATAGCCTCGTTTGTTTAGTTCTCTTTCTAAATCTTGACCAATGACTCCGGCTTCAAAGCACACCAGTAAGTTTGATTCATCCAACCACAAAAAACGATTCTACAAAAGAAAAAATATATATCAAAGCTCATTTCAATTTTCCAGATATCGCAATATCGTAGGTACTAGTACAATTACCATTTGTGAAGTGTCCACACTGACTATACATCTATTTTCATTGGTAGGACATGATACTGCTCCAGATACGTTAGTTCCACCACCAAACGGAACCAGTACAATGTCGTGCACATTGACTAATTCAACTATACGTATCACGTCGTCATGATTTGCTTAATTAAAAAATATTCTTGTTGCAACGTAACAATTATCACAAAAAAACTCAAAACTAAATACATACCAGGCCAGACTACTAAATCACAAATGCGTGGAAAACATTTACCATATCTGAGGGAATAAATATCATAAAGCGTTTGTCCATGAGATCGCAAAAGCCTAGCTGGTCCGTCTGTCGTATGGTCAATTTTCATTTCTTTCAATGTGTTTAAAAGGTCTGGAAAATAATTAAAAATTATTTTGTAATAACTTATAAGCAAAAGTCATTGCATTAAATAAAACTGATACAAACTGGTAGATACACGGGAGGGTGGAATCTCTAAGGAACTGAACTTCTCTCTAGGCACATTCCTTAGAGTTAAGTCAATATTTAATACTTGTTGAACCCATTGAGTGAAAAAAGGCAAATCTGTTTCTCCAATAGAATACCTGGATTGGGAACAATTCATCATTAATTTTACAACTTTTTCGTATTGTAATCCGTTCAAGATTGAAATACATTCAAAAACTCAAAACCAATTGTTATCAAACCAAAATAGCGTTTACCTATTGCCAGTGAAACGAATCATTCCCTGGTCGGTAACTTTAAACTTTGAATCTCTATATCCCCAGCCATTCCACTTCAAGACTTCTGACCTGAGAAAATCGACAAATTTCATTTTCAAAACCAACTTGCAGCAGGTACAGACCACGATACGTGCGGTTTATTTCAAAGTTGTTAGGCCTACCGATTATGGTGTCCACTTATTACCAACCTGTTTTTTGGTATGACACTCTTAACCTCAGTGCTGACCAGAGACGACTGGGAGACTTTAGGATTTTCATTGGATTCCTTTTCATCCATAGGGAAGTGTCAATGTTTGCAATCTAGACTGTAAAAATACTTGAACCAGAAAGGCTCGGATCCAGCACAAAACTGACGAATTTTACAAGTGTTAACGATCAAGACGTATTGTGACTTGATGAAAAGTGTGTACTGACCGTATACTGTTACCACAAACTACTACGGTACTCACTATAAAGACGTACAATGTGTTCTGTGAACACCAAACTGTAAAGCGTATATGAGAATCGTGTATTTTGCCGTATTTGCGTGGGTATTAAGTCAGTAGATATTTTACATGTTTTGTGTTACTGTCAAAAAGTCATCGAATGCCGGTGGCCGCGTGCTCGCGAGTAGCGACTAAAATAGTGAGCGGTCCCTACCGACCATCACGAAAAGTCACAAGTATAATACAATCGGCGATGACGGGGTGAGCAGAGTTGAATTCTGAAGTACCACTTACCACCGAAGAATTTGGTGGTGAAAACAGGGAGCAATTGGACCAATACAGTAATATGTAAACCACGACTAAATACAAATTACAATATCTCATCGGTCAAGAGTACAGCGACGTTCAGCGCTTCTAGCGGCTTGCGTACACAACATCTCCCACTCTTCAGACGACGACGACGGCGGCGGCGGCACGCAACTGAGTGGAGGTGGAGGTGGATAATATTCGTCTCGTCGATATGGATCGGCCGTCTCGTCGTCGTCGTGTACGACGATGATAAAAGACAATAACAATTGAAATTGATAACGGACGAAAGTAATCACAGGCTGAGGGCGAAAAAGACAACATCTTCGTCGTCGCACAGTGTACACAAACGGGAAGCGAACGTAAACATAAATCATGACGATCTGTCACGGTGGAGTGACGACGTTTGCTGAATAATTCGTGACGTTCGTGGTCTTCGCAGTTTGTAGTTCGCGTCCGTTCCTTTCGCGCGCACTGGAAGTGCGGAAATGCGTTTGAAATGGAAGCCTACTATATGTGGGAGCGAGTGCATCTAACAGAGGACATGAGTCGGTCGTGCAGCTCCTGCGACTGTGTTACGTATTCGTATTTCTTGATATCCGTGTTCCTGTTCACGTTGGGCTCCATCATATCGGTGTTCTCGTTCGGGGCGTTCGACGACACCGTGTTCGCCAACCTGGGCCACATGTGGATGGTCGGACCGCTGTGCATCTGTTCGGCCGTCATGATCGGCATCAGGAACGTACTGTACTTACGGAGGCGCCGCGTCATCGACATGGTTATCCGCCAACAGATAGAGGTAAGAACCGCAGTTGTTTCGTTATTCTTGTTCGCCGGAGATCTTATTTTCCATTTCGTGTGCCCCAGGACATACGATCTCAACAGGGGCAGTTGGCCGACGCTCAACAACAGTATTCGTTGCCGATACGCACGGTAAGCGAACTAACTTTGCCCCCGTCTTACGAACAGTTGATTGGCAGTCACAGCGAAGAAGGAAGTGACCTACCACCACCGTCATATGAAGAAGCTATAGTGAGCATGTCCAAGGAATCAACCAAAAATGACAACATTATTGTTCTTAATTATTCTGTTAAATAATTTTGTGAACATGTCTTGATTGCGGGGGCGTTTGATGGAAATAATTACATTATCGACGAGAACTTTATTCCAGAAAACTTATTTTCCACTCTGGACATAACGTCTTTCTCGAAAATAATAATAATGCAAAATTATTTACTTAATAGCCAATCAAAACATTGGTAAAAATTACAATCGTTTTTTAAAATTAGATCTTAATTGATTTTACCTACCAACAATATAAATATAATCCCCAGTGTTATGTGTAAATAATTACTCTGTACGTTCAACGGTTTTTTGTTCGTAATAATGACTGTATGAATGTCAACTAAACGATATATTTGTTATACAAATAAGACATTGGAGACATGCATACATAGGAAAATTATCAACATTTTATTCAGACTTTTTTTGTTTGATGAAGTTATTTTATAATTTGTTATCTCATTCAAGAGAAAAATTTCAATATTAGGTCTTAAAAGGTCCGATTTCAAATGTGTATTTAATGGCAATACGACTGGTTATAATATATTATTAGGATTTAGAAACTTAAACAGTTTAATAGTTGAATTGTAATTTTGTTGTTGTAGATAAATTAATACTATTTCCTATTTTCTTGACATTACTTAAGTATCTCAGCTTTGTAAGTATTATTAAACATTAATGAGCATAACCTTTTTCTTATGTTTTTGGTAAAAATCAGTTTTAATGATTATAAGTTATAGAAGATCATTAAATTAAATGTATACTACCCTATTTGATTATTGTATACAATTTATTTTTGAAAACAGTATTATATACGATTAATGGAGTTGTCAGTCTCAAAAATAAAATATTCACATTTTACTGCTGATTTTTCAGTTATAGGATTTATTTTTGTAGACCAAGTTTCATGATTTTGTTCTGTGATTAATAATCTGAAAAATTCTAATATAAGACTAAGTATTTATAATTATATTCTAGAAAGTACTTAATTTTTAAGCTTACTTAATGTTTATTTATTTGCCAATATAAAATGGAATAAATAATAATTCACTTTAAAATTTATGATGTCCAAGAACTAATAATTATACTAAATTTAAAAAAATCATTTAGCGTATCAGTGTTGTTTTATACAGCCAAGTTTAATTTAAATTATTTCCTTAAAAGTTATTACAAACATGAATCAAACTAATCATTAATAGTAGATGCAGGGCTTTTTGAAGTGAATTATTTTAAGAATAATAAAGAATCTTAAAAGTTAATACAAGTTTAGTCAATTACTCGTTAAAACCCATAATGTAATGTGTTATTAATTAAATATTTAAATATGTAATAGTTGTTAATAGTTATTAGTCAGTTAAAATATTAGACAGTTATCGTTAGGAAACCTTAATACTGTATTGTACGGAAATTGATTCTTCCCTTATAAATGTGTCTAAATATTAACATTTAATTTTTCAATAATATGCTTCCGTGTGTACTCCATTTATCTTGAGATACAGTTAGCATAGCCATATTATGTTTCCATGCCTACAGAACTTATAAATTTATACTGATTGAAATTTCTGTGGAAAATGATCTCATGCGAAATTTCTCCACTGAGAGGTTCTAATATTTATTTAAAGACATTTTGAATTTATTAATATACCCACATTCTCATTTTACTAAAAAAATATAATGATATCATCTACTAACTAATTAGTAGTTAAAACTATTAATGACTAGTCTTCCTTTTATTGTTGTGTCTTTAACCATGCCATTTGGGACGTGTAAATCATTAATGTAGAATTCGTGAACCGAGATTAGCCAACAGTAGTTAATGTTGTTGATCGATACTCAGCATTGTACCTATTTCTATGAAATCTTTTCCAGTTATTTATTATCAGCGGTATTAATATGTAACTAACGCAAACTGAATAAATCAATGATAGTCGTTAGATTGCTTATGAGGGTATATACTTTAATATTATTATTGTGCTTTGAATTTATAACTGTTTGAATAATAAGTTTAGTATTAGTTTTTACTCAACTATTAACATTTCTTTACGAATAACGCTTTTTTTTTTCTAGCAGACAATTTATGATTTTCCGTGTCAAACCAATAATAATTAACTAATGTTGTTATGTTTAAAGTATATTATATGTAATTTTTTTTTCTATTAGCTAACCAATCACGTATAAGTCATAACAAAATATTAAGTCAATTGTTACAATAATTTATGTTGCAGGCAAGATACTGTAATTAATCACTTAGTCGCTAATTTTATATTGTAGCAATAACATCATGTACTCCGATTTAATTGATCTTTTGTTTTCCATTAATCTCACGCGGTAATGATTATTTTTGTTGTCGTTGTCATATATCAATAATTAACATTAACAAATATGTGATCACTGTGTAATAATTATACCTAGTTGGCAATTGTGATATTTATTTATAAATAAATAATAATATATATTATATTAATAATAATTATATAATACACGCAAGTAGTATTATAAAAAAATGTTTGAACATGTACTTATGAAATAAATAAAACAATTAACATGTAAAATTGTATTTGTGATTACAGATAATATAATTTAATTATTAGAACAAACCCTATTGGACAGATATTTATTTTTCTTCTGTATTTGAAATTTAAATTGAAGCCTAATTTACATAATATAGTATTGAAAATATTTATAAGAATAAGGACTATGATGGCCATATTAAATGGCGTATGTATTGTTTCGAGACAAAATTGTATTTATTGTTCTTTTGCAAATACAAGGAAAAAAGACAATTTGAATATTTTGTTTACATCAAAAATCGTTCAAAGAGCTTAATCAATTACAGTTACTTCTTCTTTGACCAAAAATTCGACCTTTTCTACCTGCACGTTTTTATCATCTGAATCTAGTTCATCGGTATCAATATCTGAAACAAAATAGTTAGAATGAATACAACACAGACGATAATAATTAGTATCTTATTGAGAAGTGTTTCGAACATGAGAGCATGCATAATTTAGAACATGACTAAGACAGGTATAATCACATTTTTACTGACAAGCACATTTCAGGCCCACAGACTATTATTTACGCAGTTCTCCTATTCTCATATTATCAATACAAGAATATTAATATCAATACTATTATCAAAACTAATTTAACTTAAATTATTTATTTTTGATTCTTAGAATTAATTTTTGTTTCTGATTTGACTAGGGTTAAGTATACTGTTAAGACTTACTTGTATTACTGATGTAATATTCACATACTATAAATTATTGGCATCAAAATTAATAAGACTAATGAAATAACAAGAACTATGGTAGGCGTGGTTTGCTAGTTTGGACGAGAACACGTATTGATGTGATCATACCTATCTAGTTAGTTAAAATAGAATGATAAAAATGTCAAACGTATCATTGAATATGTTCTATCGTGTTACGTTTTATGTGGAATTAAATAAATAAACAATTTCACTTACGACTTCTAATAGCCATTCTTTCAGCCTTTTGTTTATTCCAATCCTCTAAACGTTTGCTGCGGTATTCTTCGAATTCTTTAATCAATTTTCGACGTTTATCGATGACTTCCTATTTAAAAATAAATATCAAATTAGAATCAAATGCATTAGTTGTAAAATAACTTTGATTATACTTTAGAGGCTTTGGTCATTCGCATTTTGTCTTTAGTCTCAAACTGAGAAGTGTATTTCTTCAAACTTTTCTTGGTATCCTTTTGTTGTTTAGCGCTCAACAAAGTAGGGGGTCTAGGTCTCCATTGCATATGACAATAGGTATTTGTATTGAATCTATTCAATATTCTTCCTTGGAAAGACCATATCCAATAGCCTGTATCTCCCTAAAAAATATCGATACAACATTACATCACAAATAAAAAGTGTAAAATTGTCATAATGAAATTTAAAATGTTACATTTTACAAAAATCATTATGGAAAAACTTCTTTAAATGCAAATAAAATATTAAACTGAAGCAATACTACAGTTAATCATTTTATTATTATTTGTGAGGGAGGTTAGTAGAGACAGTACACTTTGGAAAATAATGAATTGAAAATTACATTCAACGACATTAAATTTATTTGAACCAGTATTATTAATGATATCAATAATTACAGACATTACAGATCAATTTTGTGAAATTGTATTTGATATTAAGAGGAATTTATAATAACAGTTCAACTATTTATAACTTGTCTGGTTAAATTAACATTCAATACACAATGTCACGCCAAAAATATTTTTAAATATATTCATACCTTAGTTTTCCATGAACTAACACCAGTAGCAACAAATCTTCCAGTTGGATCCCATTCAATATCGGTTGCTTTATAATGTTCTGTTGAACACATAGTGGTGAAGTCTGCGGTGTCAACGAATTCTAAAGCGCCAGAATCCCGGATTTCAGCAATAACAATGTATTGTCCAGCAGGAGACCAAAACAAATGACTGCAGAAATGTTTGTCTAACTTTTCTATAAGAAAATAATGTAAACCATTTAAAATGTGTCAGCAGCCGACTAATATAAATGATTTTAGTTCACATTTAATTACATTTTTAAATTTAAAAACTTAATAATGGTACAATTATGCTATGCATGTATTAGATACATGGCATAATAGCATTTACATGTACACACATTTAGAACTTTTTTTATTATAAAATTAGATGTAATATGTTTTTGAAACTAAACATTATAATGTTGCAATTAGTTTAACTTACTTAATAAGACTGGAGCTTGACCAGATTTTACATTATAGAAGCTTACACTATTATTACTAGGTTCACCGTGAATAATTGCAAACTTAGAACCAATTGGTTCCCAAGCAAATGCATGAATTGGTTCTTTAATTTCCACACTGTCCACAGGTATATTTTTCTCTCTCATGTGGAATATTTCAAAATTGAAATACATACCCTATAAAAATAAAAATACCTTATTAAGCGTAAAACATTATTATAACTCATAAGATATGAAAAACAAAAAGACTAGATAAATTCTTACACTGTATTTAACATCTCCCTTCTCACGTTTGATTTTAGCATAACGGTCAACTTTAACACATAAGTAGTCACCAGCTTTTTGCCAATGGATTTTACAGTCTGCTACATTAAACAAATTGTTTGCTCGGATTTCTTTACGGCTAAAAAGCAATATTTTAAAATTAGTATATAATGTTAGAATATTTTTTACATAAGAGTAAAATAATACATAAATATTGTTTAAATATATAGTAATTTTTTTCTAACCTTGGTATTTCTAATAGAACTACTCGAGCTGGTACATCTTTATCTTCAGCAACCCAGTAGGCGAGTACATTGTCCCTAGGAGACCAACTAAAATCTCGAATACCATTGACTGTTATACTTTTCTTATCCAACAGACCAAAAGACTAAAAACAAATATTATTTAATTAAGATGTGTAAAATAAATATTTTTGTTACCTTTTAAATACTTACGGGAGTTTCATAAACACTCAGAGTATTATGTCCAATCCGGGCAAAATATTTGTCATCCTTAGACCACCTTAATACATTACCAGCCATTGGAGCATCTGAAATAAATGACCGCTTTTCGGCACCAGTACGAATATCAAAAATGGTCAACTTTTGTTCACCATTATCTAATGGAGCATAAGCCACCAGATATCTAAATTGGAAAAACAAGGATGGAACTAGTAGTAAATAAAGTATTAAAAATGCTCTTATGCTCTAATGACCCAAAAATGTCTTATAGACTTACTGTTCACAAGGAGAAAAATCAACAAATTGAACGTTGCGATGAGAGAGCTTCAAGACATTTGTGAAATTTGGTCCTCCCCAAAGGACAACTCCTTGTTTGTGTAGTGTTGCCAAATATGTTCCAAGGGGTGACCACATAATTAGAGATTCAGTCCATTTCTTGAAAATGAAAAAAATCAATGTTATTCATTAAGTAAAAATAATAAAAATAATTGTACTTACTTCACGTTCAACTAATTTGGTTGGCTGAGGATTACTATTCAGCCAAACTTCAATATGACTGTTTACATTATAAACATAATATTGATCAAATGCATCAGGCTCACTTAAGAAATATTGTAGATTAGGCCTTTCTGGGAATGGCTGCAGAGTTGGAGCTTCCCATTTTTCAGGAATGTCATTATATCTTTAAAATAAAAAATAATATTAATCATTACACCCAAACAAAGCTTTAAGTTAATTTAACTCACTTTTTGTAGTCAGAAAATAAGTTAATTAAAAAAGTATGTTGTTTGTCAAGCTTGTAATTATTAGCTTGAGTGACAGCTTCTAATGCACTTTCGTGTTTTTCGTATTCAATGAATATGTAACTAATAAAAGAAAACAATGGTTCTATCAAAATTAATGTTAACATAGGTAGAAAATTGAATGTTAAAAAATCACTTACCCTTTAGTGTGACCATTCTCGGATTTTGGATAGTAATCGTTGAGAATTTTACCGAACTGAGCGAATATCTTGGTGATAACTACCTTGAGTTTGTCGAAGCGTTCGGGGTTGACTTGGGGAACACCGTCAACAATAATGACGGTGTCAACGCCATCGGACACTTTGGGTCTCTTCTGCAATACGTCACCGAGCAGCTCTAAAAATGACGAAGTCAAACGGATGAGTAAAATCTCTATGATCAATTATTTTCTGTCTCACCTTCGTCGGTAATGTCGTCAACGAAATTTTCCAATTCATTGGCATCGGCGTCGTCCTTATTGTACTTTCCTCCTCTTTGGCCGTCTTCGTGCTTTTCGGAATCTTTTTTCTTAGCCATGGTAGACGAGACGGTAGCTGTCGGGAGTCACTAAAAAAAGCCAAGAAGACGGAACAAAAATAATAACTGGAAAGCGTAAACGGAGCGATACGAGACTTTCGACTCAGAAAGTTTCAATCGACATTAGACAACATTAGAAAATATATAATTTTTACAGGTTATGTTTCTGATTACGTGTGGAAGCCGCCGCGGTGGGCCGATGTTGTTGGGTCAGTGTGGCCAATCCGTTGATATTAAACTTTGTGTAATCATTAATTTTATCATCACGGACCAATCAGAAGAGGAGGTATGTCGATTTTTTTTGTATTTGAGATACGGTCGATACATCGAACCATAAGCTAAAGCGTCGGAAACAATAATTTGCAAAGAAATTGGAGGGAAAGGTTAAATAGGTTAATAGAATAACAACAGTCAACAATAATTTTATTACGGAATGCGAATTGTAAGTAAGTTGTCCCAGTGGCGGATTAACAGGGTTAATACTTAATAATTTAATATATTTATTTTGTATAATATATTATGTACGTATTTCAAACGATATACTAACAAAATATATTAAATAATTATTTTTAATTTTTCAACTTTTAATATAGATTTATAAAAAATCAAAAAAAAACTGTACTTTTGAAATATTTATTATTTTCAGGACCTCCACCCCAGAAAAATATCGAAAATCCGCCATTGATAGTGTCCAGGGAACCTACCTTGTTACCTTTAGTTGCAAATTTATTATTGTAATATCATCATTTTTTGGTTTGCTGTTCTGTAGGTAACAAGTTGCCAAATTTTTATTCACCACATTATAGACATGAATACACGAGCACACAAGTAGGTGCATACAAGTACACAATTCATCAAGTTATTTGGAGAGAGAGGTCTAATAAAATAATTTAAGGTGCTAAACACCCTCTAGCCGCAGCCAGCCACCGCCTAGACTATAATTAGAATATATCTTAACTGCTTAATGCTTTTATTATACCAGTCGGCAGTCACTCTATAATCTATATTACTTACCTGGTAATAGGACGTAGGTATGTATATAGTTCTGAATATACCTAGGTAGATAGCAGCAGCGTTAACACTATAGAAGTATGGATCACTAAAATTCGTTCGCTAGACCGCAGTAATAGTACATAATATAGGTACCAGTGTACCACGGTTTATAGTAGAAAGAATTCTATCGCGCATTTACATCAGCAGGCTACGTCGTGTGTCACATTGTGTTGATCAAATCGCTTTGTGATTGGACATTATTTTTTTGTTATCATGGTGTAATAAACAAGTTGCAACCGAGTATACCAAGAATTGATCATAGCCTAAAGCTCAACTTTTGAACCATATTGGTACCAGTTACAACCATATAGTTACCATGTCATGACATGACACACAACGTAGCTGTGAATCCGGCTTTAAGCTATTTAACTTTGATAGATCATAGACACCTAGGTGTACGAATTAAAGTGCACACAAATAAAATGCTTAAAAACTCATAAGAATCGATTCATTCGAAACTTTGGCGACTGGAGACGGCAGGCGAAGGAAGCCATTTTAATATTGTTATGTTACTTTAAGTCGTTAGAATATGTAAAAAAAAATCAAAAAACGGCGTAAAAACGTATAAAATTCAAAAGTAAGTACGTCAGGTAAGTTTTGATTTCACCAATCTATATTGAGCTTTAAAAACCACACATTTAAAAAAAAAAATTAAAACATATTCAATTCTAAGTATTTTTTTTTTTTTAACGAAAAAAATATACTTTTTGAAGTTTTTCACCGATAATTTCAAAACGAAGTCCGTTGACCTTTTTTTTACATTCTTATAAGACACCATAAAACACACATTTTGGAAAAAAACCCAAAAATCAATAGGTTGCTAAACTAGAATTGTTACTATTTTTTTTTATATAATTTGAACCTGGAAGTCCATAAGGTATAAGACTAAAAAATAGGTAGCCCCTTATCAAATAAATCTTATTTTTAATGGGTATCGTTTCTTAGGTTTATACTTTTGTCAACGACACCATACGGCATACATTTTTTATATCGTATCAGATTCCAAAGCAAAAGTAAGTATAAATGAACGGAGTGAACTGAGTGAAGATGGATCGGAGGTGGGTACCTACACCGTAAAATATTGGTCCACTTCCATCCTCTCATCTGAACTTTAAATACCTACTAATAAAATATTATTAACTAGTAACTACTCGTTCGAAATTCGATTTTTATGTATTGAAATTCTTAGATTAATGCCCTGCTACGATGTATAAAATCAAAACGTATGCTGTCGTTTAAAAAAGTACATCCTAAACAATGATAGGTATAGGTTACAATGCAATAAAATAGTAATAATATTTTTTTCATCTCCAAAAACATTCATACTACTGATCAATGTATTTTAATAATATGTAATGTGTAAGGACAAATGAGGGTTTTCTATTAAAAACGCTTAGCATCGCCTTTTAAATATTAGTGTAGTCAGTGTAGACTATTAAAAACAATAATCACTGTACCATTATATTATTGTAATTTATATTAAAGTTGTATAAGTTATAATATTGAGACGGTATGAGAACGTTTAATACACTTATTATTTTCAATTATAATTTATAGGTAGGTACCTAGGTGAGGTTTATTATTTCTGCTTTCGAAAAATGAACCTTGACTGTAGATGACTGACCTGCAGCATTGAACACCATTTAATGATAGTGTATTTTTAATTTCAATGAAATATTATTGATGTATAGGTAGGTCCTAGGTATCTATAAGACTATACTTGCAGTTTCATTTTGTATAAAATGTAAAGCTGCAAACAATTTATTATACTATGTAATTGTTTTCTCATACGGTTTGTAAACCTAGTATTTAAAACAATAGATAAGAGCGGTAAAATGATTTAAGAAAAATTAACAAAAAAATAAATAATACCCATGTAGATCTTTTTTACTCAAAAATATTATGCTGTATGCCAGTACCAAATAATGATATAATATGCCTTATATAATATTATTGTGATGATATATTTTTTACAAAGTTTTTACAATAACCACATAGTTTCTCTATATCAGTACATTCTCAAGTTCTTAGGGTAATTGGAAATAGTTGTGAAATAATGCATAAAGTTTTCCAGGAACCCGCGATGAACTGCAGCGGCCCCGCCGAGTTATGTAGGTACACAGTCGGGTGAGCGGTTTTTCCGTAGATAGTAAATGTAGTTTTTCCCAATTCACCAGAAATCTACCGAAACATAATATAAAATGGCCATGCGAAACATTCCGTATGCTCTGTTTGCGCAAAAAAAATGCTAACGGACATTCATAGACATATATACTATATATATATATATATATATATATATATATATATATAAATACATCACTGTACAAACAGAAGAATCCTCGGAACCCTCAGAATTTAAAAATATCGGAATTCCTTTGTCAAAACGGTTTTTTTTAATGTTTTTAGTATAGGCAGGTTAGTATACCTATACATATAACCTACGCATTTAAAGTTTGATTTACGGTCACATTAATTTGTTTTCTGGTATGATTTTCGTTTTGATTTTTTTTTTACGCGACACCATTTTACTTTAACGCAAGCTCTTGCGGGTATTATTTTATCAATATAATAGGTAGATTATACTCACAGTATAATATCTGTTTTCTAAACCAGTAAATAATGTAGAAAACCACAATCGAAAATTGTATCTTATAAATGCGTGATGGCCATATTTTGTCGAACGGTTAGAATGATGATGAATTTAAGGAAGTTCATTTTATACGATCGCTCCGGAAATGTATACATTACCGGTTATTCTTTATTGTAATTTATAATATTTGACATCATATTATCAAAAACGGATTATCCACCGCATGATATCAATTTTTTGGAGTGATTGTAAAAATTCCTACAAATTACGTAGGTACTAAACGTTAACACAGGCAAAATAAAATATTTAACTCAAAAACTTGTATTATTTCTAATTTTGACAAGTCAAAATTTTCAGAAAAATTATCCACTAAATAATTTACAAAGGAGTGTTCTCATTTGAAAAATAGAAGTTTGTCTCCATCACATTACTCTACTTACTACAGTAATACAAAAAATCTCAATAATTTTAAAAATATGGTCTCTAAACATTTAAAAAATGCCAAATATATTATTTTAATGTAATATTATATATTTTTACACTTAATAGTAGATTGGTATATATATTGGTTCTTTGATTTTACCCGAAATATATGATTATCCTATCGAATATCATCATTCACGTTATAGATTTAGGTATTATCCAGTATAGTGATTGATAAACCAAAATTAAGTGAAAGTATTATCACAGATTATACCTGTGGTATTAATATATTATTGAATTGTATTTATATAATATTGAAAATCTCGTAAACAGGTACATTTTCATTTAATTTAATTTGTAATTTGTTTACCTATCGTTTAATAATTTTAATATTAATATTTGTGAATTTTGTATTATACAATAGTGTTATTATGACTTATTATTGAATTAAAATATTTATATAATAATTTAATAATTTAATTCAATTTATTGATTTGCATTGCATATTATTATTTAATATTCTTTTAGATTCTGAGTGGAGTAATAAATGTATTGATTTTACAACTTTACAATTTTAAGTCTGTTTTCTTTGTTTTTAATTTTTTCATGTGTCTGTTTAGACAATAAGTAGTCCATATAATATTTCAATTTTCAACTTCAGCATATTTTCCAATGGGATACTGAATTTAGGTGGTGCATTAGGGAGGTTGAAATTCCCAATAGTTTCCAAAAACGCCGGGAAAAACAAAAAAAATCAAGGTAAAACAGGAAATTGATTTTGGTTTTTGGAATAACTATAAAAAAATGAACAGTAAATACACGACATTTTCAGTGAATGTTTATATTAGCATTTTTTATACACCACGAGTATACACGCAAACTATTAAAATATGTACCTATAGGTTATAATAATCGTTCAGCCTGCTAAGATATATGTGTGCCACTCAGGCCCGGACAGAATACAAGTGAGTTATAGAGTTCAACTCTGTGAGCCTGACTATATTTTGGTTGATTTTGTCTTCAACTTTAACTAGTTTGAATTAAATTTAACTGGTTTTTGGCAAGTATTATTTTTCTAAAACACGGTGTACACTTATACCCTACCCGGCAATGGTCCCTAACTAGTATCGTTTCATCGCTAGCTCCATGTATTGCTATACTAATATACTAATGCAGGTCATCGGTAAAGTAAAATAATGTACATTATTATATCAACATTTTATTTCAATACACGTTAAACCTACTCGGTATAACTTCTCGGTGCCTATAGGTATAATATAGTCCAATATTATTGATATCAAAATCCACTCGACATTTTCTGCTGTTTGGATAGTGCGTTGAGCCCAGATAAATATAATTTTATCTAGATAAAGATAAAGATAACCAAATTATTTATTTATCTAGATGATGATGAAACAAAAATTTATTTTATCTAGATAAATGATCGGATAACTTTTTTTGTTATTAGTTTATAGCACTCATTTCTTTTAAAATATACAATATAATAATTTATGTATATTTTATTGTAATCATAGTATTGAGATTGTATAAGATCAATAGAGCATAAGTATACCACATATTTCAGTTTAATATTATTCAAAATATTTTTAAGATTTTTAAATACATAAAAAATTTAAATTTAATTAATTAATAACTTGCTAAAAAAAAATTTCAAAAAAAAAAATTTCAAAAATCGGCGATTTATTTTTAAATAGTTTATTTTTATTTATAAGGAGCTTTGGTTAAGTTAAGTTATTTGGATTGAAATAGGACCAGATAAGTTTGAGGAGTAACTTGTGGATGAGAATAATTTTGTTATGTAGTGTGACATGTTTGGACGAAAGGAAGCGTAAAGTGTATGTAAAGTGATCCACAGGGACATCTCCCCCACACCCCTTTCGATATTTTATTTGGGGAGGGGGTCTATTAAAATACTTGGAGGGCTAAGCCCCTTAAGTCTCCTCTTATGTCCACCTATGGTTCTATCATTGTATTGTACCCAATTAATTTGATATTTAACACAATACAATGTAGGTGCAATAACATCTATTGTGTAACACCTTGAAATTGATGATATTAAGATAATACTAGAGAATTAATGACATGACATAATATGTACTATGTGGTGTTCTTAAGCTGTCAAATATATTATCTCATTATAGTATAGAACAGGGGTGGCCAAACCGCGGCTCGCGTCATAGACTTTTGCGGCTCGCATCTTATCGTAACCTTTTTACAAAAAATTTGAAAACATGAATTTATGTATTTGAAAAAGTATAATATTTTATTAAATTACAGTGTATAGAAAAAAATTTGTAAAAATAAAGTGTTCTTGATATAATTTTTCTTCATAGACTATTTTCTTATTTGTTGTGTGTTTATTTTGCATGTAAGCTTTTTAAAATCAGGACTATATGTTGTTAACGCAGTCCTTAACAATTCAGTTAAATGATCATCCGTTAATGTTGATCGATGTTTAGATTTAATCATTTTCATGGTTGAGTATAGAGACTCACAAGAATATGTTGTTCCAAAAATCGATATTAACTTTTGAGCGCAAAGAGTAATTTTTGGATATTTAATAACAGGCACATGTTTCCAAAATTCCAACAAAGAATGACAACTGTATTTGAACTTTTTTTTTTTTACTTTTTGGCTCTTTCATATTTATTAATATATTTGGTGGCTCACGAGTCTCTTCTCGCTGGCTACCCCTGGTATAGAACCTCAAGCACGTTCACGTTTCATGCAAAAAAAAAAAATACTGTAAACTACAGTGTCTCCTGCTGAAGATTTAATTATTAAAAAATCTTTAAAAGATAGTACTGATGAAGTAATTAACATAAGCATATCTAAGTTAGGCCACTTTTACATTTAAATAAATAAAATTAAAATAATTGATTATTTAACATATATTAAATTTATTTCACTACAATGTCACTAATTATACTAACTTATTTGTGATTTAATATTTTTAATAATTTTAATTTACTGTACTTAGTAATTTTATACTATGTACATAGTTATATAAAGTATATTAACAATTTTGTTTCTAAAGATTAATTTTAAAACCATATTCTAATTGATTTAATATTATTTTTTAATTACCAATGTTCTTCTAAATTGCAATTCTATTTACTTGTGGAGTATGTAGTCCAGAAGTACATTACTTAATAATTAACAAAACTTAGGTCTATCGTCTATGCATATTATTGTTCATTGTTCAATAAATTATGTAACAGCTATTAGCTAATGTTGGGAATATTATGTCATGTCATTAATTCTCTAGTATTATCTTAATATCATCAATACCAAGGTGATACACAATAGATGTTATTGCACCTACATTGTATTGTGTTAAATATCAAATTAATTGGGTACAATACAATGATAGAACCATAGGTGGACATAAGAGGAGACTTAAGGGGCTTAGCCCTCCAAGTATTTTAATAGACCCCCTCCCCAAAAAAAATATCGAAAGGGGTGAGGGGGAGATGTCCCTGTGGATCACTTTACATACACTTTACGCTTCCTTTCGTCCAAACATGTCACACTACATAACAAAATTATTCTCATCCACAAGTTACTCCTCAAACTTATCTGGTCCTATTTCAATCCAAATAACTAAACTTAACCAAAGCTCCTTATAAATAAAAATAAACTATTTAAAAATATATTGCCTCGCATTTCAACATTCTAACATTTGATAAGAACAATTTTGATAACAAAAATTAAAAATTATGACGTCATGGATCCGGAGTTTTTTCTTGCCAAGAAAAATCCTCTCGTGGCTTTGAGGTTCAACCATGAATTAAGATATATCTTAATTCATGGGTTCAACCCACCTACGGACGCGACTTATATAATTGAAACGACTCAGTCTCCGTGGACCGAAATCCACTTTCAGCCCACTGGGGGGAGGGGGGGTCTGGGGACACCCCATCGACTCTCGGAGAGCTTGTAATAAATAAAACCCGCTGAATAAATTAAATTATCTGGGTAAATTTATCTAGATAATGCTGATTTTTATCCTAGATATGTTTGTAAATTAATATTCTCTATTTATCTAGATAAGATAAAAGATAAAAAATAAAAGAATAATTATCTAGTGAATTTATCTAGATAAACTCAACATAGTGTTTGTAGTATTAATCTGTAATTGATACATCGTACCTGTAGATATAAACAATGTATTAATAGTTCCCGAATGGCGCGTATACCATAGTATTCAAATATAATAAAACGTCAATTGATAAACAAGAATTATAATAATAAATTAAAAAAGTAGTGCAAAAATGTTGTCATTGGCCGGGGATCGGACCACGGGCGTTTGTTAACTGTTAATTAAAAGCGACTAGTTTCAAGTAGAACGGATTAAATAGCCGGTTTTTTCGAAAATGTACTGAACAAAAAATATGAAAAAGAGATGGGGCCGCTAATCTAACTCTCCAGCGGCACTCACACCTCTTCTACAGGTCTACTGCAGTTAGCATCAGAAGGTTTGGCTTTCGGAGAACTTATTTAGTTTCAACAAATCTATCGATCGACGACGTCATAGGACGTACAAGTGTGTTAGGTATCATCTCGAGTATTTAAAAGCACGATTTGTTTGTTCTTGTGGCAACGAATTGAAAAAAAACAACTAACTGTGATATGTCTATCCATAATATTGCTGAGTTGCTTTTAATTTATAATTAAAAAAAACATATTATGTAATAGCTGGAATTAAATATTATCTAAAGAAAATTAAATAAATACATGTATTTTTATTCAAACATTCATGTAATTATCATTAAGCAGTTCCATCTTTGTATTCAAGAAATCTTCAAACGATTATTTGCTATTTGCACATTAGTAAAAATCTATTATCTATCTTAACTTATTCCTGTTAGCTCTGTTACTTTCTTCTCTTTTACCTACAAATTGTATTCTTAATGCATTATCTAGCATCAAAATCTGTATACTGTACTTATATGTCCTTGAGGTATTGATACATATACTAATAAATAAATACAAAATATAGTATAATATAGGTAGGTACCGTGTGTCTGCAAAAAGTGCAAAAATAGGGTAGGTATACATTCTATCACTAAATAACTTAGTTACTTATACTACTCAGCACCCTATACAGAATAATTATAGATGTATATTTGAATTCTGTTTGCAGTAGGTACATGGACTAACTGTTGGATCATAAATCCCTATAACTTACAATTTTTGAGCTCTTGTATTTTGAGCGTGATGCCCAACAACTTTTTTATGTATACCCTGTTTTTGTGGACACATTTAATATAATATTTATATAATCTTTTTCCCCCTGGTGCATTTGGAAATTCGTGGGGATTTTATATTCTGATCTCCTAATTGTACCAATTAGATTCACATTGTCACTTGATAAGATACCGAAGTTGAAAATCAAAAAGCATTATCAAAGTATTATTCGATTACTTAACGTGTACACTGACACAAAAAACACACACCATTGTAAAATCAATACATTCATCGGTCCGCTCAGAATCGAAAATATAATTAACTTTGTCTTGCAAAAAATGTATCATTGCACTAAATCAAGATAAACACTATAATTAATTTGTGCAATAAATTAACTAATTAAGTACTTATACGTCATGTACATACGACTATACGAATATCTCTACAAACATAGTATATGCATATTTTGTAAATTAAAAATTTTTTGTTGTGATGTAGTAAGGGAGGCTTTGCCGTAGGGCTGACATTTTTCGATGGGGTATTGATCGAAATTCGAGAACTGCAATCACCTAAATATACCAAGTACCAACTAAATCCACGTGGCTACTATGTGACATGGGTTTGTTTAAAGAGCTCCTGAATCCCGATGTCATAATTAATACGTGAAATTAGGCCTTGATTATGGTAACATTTATTTTTGTTTATTTGTACACAAATTTGACTAAAAATTAAATACAGAAAAGAGCTTTTTAAAAATGTAAATAAAAAGCATTCATTATTGGCCATAGGGTATAAAGCAGCAGAAGATTGCAGTTCTCTCAAATAATTATTTTATAACCCAGAATTGTATTTATTTATTTATTTTTATTTATGATGAAAAAAACGAGAAAAAAATTGTTTGAAGGTTATGTTATTGTCAATTGGCATGAATTATTCAGTTCAGCTGAATGGAATACAATTTATATTTTATACAAAATTAAAAGTAAAATATTGTAATACGTATCTCACCAGATAAATCATTTAACGTGCAACATTAATTATTTGAAAAATTACTAACGTTTTTGAAAATATTTCTTTTTACATACCTTTACAAGATTTTGTTTCAAGACACAATTTAAAAACAATTTTTTTGTATCGTTATTTAAGTTTCTGACTTTTTTTAGTGAAAAATATACTTTTAATTTCATATTCCAAAACAAATTTTTATTCAAGTCATTTCGGTATAAAAAACTAAATTTCAGAGTAAAATTTAAAGTACAGCTAGTAATTAGTATTGTATATAAATATAAATCACAAAACACTTTTTCAGTACTCGCTATTATAACATGTAGCTTCCCACCCCTACATTTTAGCTGTAAGACAATTGTCACATACTGTGTCACAAGCTGTCACACAATTACCGTAATTATACGTACTCTTGTAGTCTTGTGCCGTGCCATAACTACCACTGCAATGATCTATAATCTATATTCTATATAATTATTACCATATTAATATAATAAGAATTATTATACAGTATTATTATAATACTATGTACAAAAGATGTAGATAACAATATTAACAATATGATAATAGTATAAAACGAGATATATTCTTATTACTGTTGATGAAGTAAAAGACAAACAACGAATTTTTAAAAAACAAAATAACTGTTGGTTTTATTAACTTCGTAGTTCGTAAACTATTGACCTTTTTAAAAAAAAAATTTAGGACACCATAAGTACTTTAAAATAAAATTCCTACTTTTAAGGGTTTTTAAAATGTTTCATTTTAGCTACGATACAGTTGTCTCACAATAACCCCTTCGTCGCCGCCACTGCTGACAGACGACTATTACTATGTACTTATGAATACAAGAAAAGCAGTTTTAATAAAAGAAAGTAAACAGTTCTATAATCAATAATCTTTTGTACAACGGCATTTTACTGTATACTCACATTTATACCGGGTCATCCGCATTTAATGTAACACAATCGTTATTTCAAAACCTTTTATTCATGTTTTTGAAAACATTTATTTCGCATAGCAATTATTATATAATAATATTATATCAACATTATTACTACACATGTATACCGTGATCGAAATAATATTACACAGGTATACTCAGGTCTCTCTTTGCTTTTACTGAGTTTTACGTAACTTGCATATATACTTATACCGCGTTGTCCGCATGACGCATCATGTTTTTGTACCCATAAACACGGCTACATACGCGCCATGGACGGCCTTTGAAGTAGTGATTAATGATCCTCAGACGGCAGTTAAACCTCAAGTCCGGATCCGAACGCGCGTACTGCATATAATATGCACGTATTTCCGATAAATAAAACGTTTATTCGGCCATAAAATACGTCCTATCTACGATCAGACAGTGGCGGGTCAGCGTGCGCGTATTATACGTATAATATATATATGTACCTAGGTACACAGTCGATAACCACGTCAGTGGTTCCGCGGTATACGTACATATACGGTGCACACTTGTACGTGTACTATATTGTGTATATATATATTATGCATATAACAATACATGAAATAGGTATACGCGTATATAACATAATATATAATATATATATAGGACATTGTTTTGCTATCTCCCACATCGTGATTTGTTTGTTTGTTTGTTTGTTTGGATTTTTTTTTATCATATTTATTTGTTGTACGAACGTTTTTCGGCCTGCAGTTTTGTTTCGACGATAAGACCCATAATATTATGATGCCATGTATAGTTGTGTTTAGACGCACAATACGTCAATACTGTGCATATAAACCCACTATATTATGATACGTTCTATTATATAAATATAATAATATACATGTATATTATGTAGTGAGCTGAATAACAAAACTTCATCAATGGGGCACAAGCTTTATGTAGAATAACAAGAAAAATGTCTTAAATTGTTAAAATATATTTAAATTCATAAAAAAAAAAACAATTTTGAGTATACTTACCGTCGGACGGTATAATTTTTGCAAATAATATGACAAAATACAGCGTTAATTCAAAATGTGCTATACTTGTAAACGTCATAGGCATATAATCAAACTAGGCATTTTACTTAATACTTAGAAAAATATTCAAAGAATTTAAGTTGTATGCGATTTTACTATCCACCTAGACATTTAGTTAAATACCAGACGTTATTAATTATATGTCTATTTCAAGTCAGGTAAATAATGAAAATGAAATAGCATTATTTTAAAAATTAAACTATATTTTCTGATTAATTACCTATTTATTTATTTTCTGTTTAAAATATGTATGATTTAATAATGTGTAAAATACGTCTTTGGAATATTTTTAATTTCATGTCCTTCGGTGCTATTGTTTTAAAACTTAAATTATAAATAAATATCAAGATATAATATATAATTACTAATTAGGTAGGTACAATAGTACGATTATAAAAAATGAATAAAAGTTATATTGTAATTACAAATTTTTGTTAATTTTTAGTTACTACTTATTGTTACATGTTATGTTTAGTGGCACTTGCTAGAACATTTACAATTTTTTTTTTTGTAGCAGTGTAGTAGAAACTAAAAATTATCAAATATTTATAATTATAATAAAACCTTATTATTCATTTTTATACTTGCACTGCCATACCTATAATAAATTTTGTAATTACTTACCTATATTAGTTTTAAAAAATCTTTCCGTCTGTTCACTCTCTGACGATTGAATTTAAATTTAATTAATTCAATTCAATTCAAATTCAAATTCCAAGCCCTTTTACGTCATTAAAAATTGTATTTTATTACTTGTCCCTCGTCTGTATATTGTCCAAGTCATTATAGATCAGGCCAAGGCCTGTCCCGTGTTTTCACTCATGTCCGAGTATGATCACATAAACTGGCAACCTATCAGTTTTGTATTATAGGTATAATATGCTGTACATAACATTATATTACCATACCGTACTTGACATTATATAATAATTAATAATATGTCCGATAATAATTATTGTTGAACTTTGAAAATTACACAGGTACGACCGGCACTTGGCAGGTCATAGTAAAAATCACTAATTTACAACCGATCTATAATGCCAGAACTTAACAAAAATTTCATCTGTGGGACTGTTGTGCAGCCACCGCAAATTTCGCCTGAAATAAAGACTGTGGTTTCTTGTAGATACTATACCATAACGTATACGGCATACCTATACCATTAAAAGCGCAATGATAAACGATCAGTGACCTATACCTACTTCAAATTACAATAATATAGTAGGTACTTAATAAACCAAATATATATATATATCAATTATAATTAGTGTTTAATTGTCAAATTTTAGTTGCTAAAAAAAAATGTTAAAAATCAATAATTTTCTAATGTCATTTATAATGTTTTTATATGCGTAGGTAGGTAGTTGGTAACTACTGAAATAGCACAGCAAGGGGTACCACGGAAAATGTTTACTTTAAACACTTATAAGTTATAACTAATTGACTTATAATTAAAACTAATTAAATAATACTTATGATTTATCTACGTTACAAGAATTACCCTGCATTGTGTCAACAGGTAGGTAGGTATGAATAATATATAATGTACGATGTACCTATACCAATATTGTTTAAAGTTTAGAAAATATAAATTAAGTGCTGAATTTGGTGTTTGTGGTATGCAGCTTACTATTCTTTACTTATTTAAACGCTAATAGTTCATAATATCCAAAATGACAAAAAAATTAGTTCAATATTTGTAGAAAAGTATTCTGTGGATTGGCACTTAAAGATTAAAAGTAGATAGATATAAGTATTATAGACATTAGTAGTTATAACACTCCTTATATAAGCGGAAAGTTGAAACTATTATTTAAGGAAGGGGGGGGGGAGGGCTAAATACTAAAAATGCAATAAAATTAATTTTTTTCTTCATCGTTGTTATTTAAATTTCATTGTAGAAAATGTACAAGAACTTTCTTTTTAAAAATTTGTATTCAAAATCTTGTATATTTTGAAAATTTGAAAATTATTTTCTATTTAAAACTTGATAGCATTTTCAATTTAATCACTTATAAAGTTCAAAAATTTGATACAATGTCCTTTCGAACTCTGACTTACAGCAATTATTTAAAAAAGTTCGTAAAGACTTGCAGGGCACAATTTTATATGATAAGTCTTAAGTTAAAATTGTCCGTCTCCTTCACTCAGAACTGTTTTTCGTATTACCCACCCACAATGATTTATTTAATTTATTGATTTCAAACCGATACTTTACGCAGCATAATCAAGTTTTTCATGTTTTTTTATAATTTATTTTAAAAATAATCACAGTCGGTTGCAGTTTACGGAATACCCTTCAAAAAAAATAAGGATTTTTTTCAGTTAAAATATAGACCACTATTTCTAAGAATACCTATACTCTAAAGTCTAAATACATATAACTTTTCTATGGATATTTTGAACGTATATTTTATAAAGGAAAACAATATAACGGTTATTTTTTTATTTGTTTTTAGGGGGCTCTATACTCCCCAAGCCCCTAAAAATCAATTTCTATCAATGCACTAACCGCTAGATGAATACAAATAAATACTATGATACCCACACGAGTTTTTAAAACTTTACCGAATCAAACTTCCATCTTAAATCTTCCAAAGAATAAATAAAATAAATGAAATGTAAAAAAAAAAAAATGAATTACTTTTTGAAACGACGATTGCAGGGTATATCAATTAATAACAGTTATTGTTGTTGAGACTAATTGTTTTTTACCAAGTCTACAGCAAAAATTAAAATAAATGACAGTATTAACTACTTATATGCAGTTAAAAGAACCACTCGGTATACAGTGTTCACACTATAGACATCATAATGATGAGTATAATAATAATATTATATGTACCTACCTCATTTAGGTATATGTTATATAATATATTGAGAAATAAATTAATTCCAAGTACGGATGAATCCGAAAGAAAAAATATTATAAAAATAATATAAACACTTATGGACACACGTGTCCCCACTCGCCTATATCATAGTATATTATTTACACGAGGTAGCTACTTCTATTACTTTGTGCTTTTTTGTATACAATATTCACTGCATATTATTAGATTAGTATAATATTATGTAGTACACGTCATGAGGAGTTGGTGTAACAGCTATATTATAATATAGTGTACACGCTGACTGACGTTTGACGGAATTATATATATTTAAAAATATTATAAGGTACAACGAACAACAATATTTATGTATGATATATATTTAGAAGATCAAAAATCAAATATACTCATTTTATCGACTGCTCACGACGATGCTATATCTGCATTGATCGGAAGATTTTTATGGTTTTATTTTTCTCTCTGTATGAGAACTTCGTTTCGTAGCTACTCATTATACTCGCAGTATAATAACATGTACGACGTATACGTATCGTATATTTATATTTTATGGTTGAAATTAGTATAAGCGCTTTATAGTTGGATTTTGGATCCTTGAGAACGATGATAGGTATGTAAGTAGGTACAGAATATAATATAGTTGGACCATCGTCAATCGATGATTGTTCGACAGTTCGTGCTTTTATCTTCGGAAACACGCGAATATATTATTAGGTATTATAAACACTGAGAGAAAGGCACACACGTGTTGATAGGTAGGTATACACTATATAACATCTGAACCTATACAATATACTACGCAACTTACAGAATTCGCAGTACTTGTGTAGGGGGGAGTGCCAGATAGGGAGAAGAGGGAGTGGCATTCGGCCAAGGCCAAAATCGGAAAAAACAAATAAGCGAAAAATATAATATACATAAAATAGCAATAATAATGTGTTCCTGAATCGTGACCACACGCAAGTTTTTATTAATTCTTATTTTTATCAATTTATTTTGAATGTATAATTATTCGCAAATCATTTGTATTGATTTCCTTTTTATTAAATTTAAACTTAGGGGGGGGGGGGTTAGTATAATTTTAAGGAATTATTTTGCCAGACGTGAAACAAAAAATAAATAGTAAATAATTTTGATCTGTTTTTTGTTCACCGATGATACAATTTTAAAGGATCGATATAAATATAAATTGTACATAAAATACAAACTTAAGAAAATATACAGATAAATAATAAATTTCATGTTGGGGGAAGGGTGGCCATAAAGTTACAAACGGTAAAATATTTTAGGGCATAAATGCTTACATATATTACATATACCTTCAAGTTTTCTAATGCAAAGTCCAGGACATAAAAATATTTACAAAATGAAATGTACGTATATTTAGTTTTAATTTTTAACTTAACTTTTATTTTTATTTTATTTATTAGCCTCTAGTAAAAACTATGATGGCTCAACGGTTAAAATATAAACTTAACTTAACTTAACTTTTTAATTTAAATTTATTTATGAGTCTTGCATATAATTTATTTGTATTTGTCATATAATATAATAATAAGAGTAAATACCTACATTAATATCATTATGAGCAGTATATGTTTGCAAACAGTTAATTTTGTTTAAGACACCGCACATACAACTGTCACGGCTATATCTGGCGAATAACTATAAAATAGCCGATTGTTCGATGAACAAATCTGATCGGAAATTTGAGCCTAGACAGAACGAGACTAGGCAAAAGATTCTGCAGTACCAATAACTGTGACCATACGTGGTAATACCTGGCAGAACGAAAAGCTCATCACAGCAAACGGGTGGTCGAAATCATAATAAAGTTCGTATTACGTATTTATAATATTGTCTTGATACAACAACTTTAGGTTCACATTGCACGCATTTTTATCGGTTTTAGCACCTTGTACACATAATAATAATATCATGAAACCTTACACACGACGTCAGACCGCTTAACATTTTGTACACACATTTCACATTATTGTGTGTGTGTGAGAGTCGAGATAATTTACGAAATTCCGCATGGTAGCTGCGATGCCTCGCATAGCTCGACGTCTTTGCGCCGACCCAGCATCGTCGTATCGTTTGCGTATTATAATATCATTAATCTACACCTTTTAAAATCTGTAGCGACAGCAAGTCGAGGCATTTAATTAAAGGTTCCGAGCTTGGGTGCCGTCTCGATAAGTATACTAGCAGAGCGACGGTATTATTTTTCGTGAGTTTTCACTCTATAATAATTAATAGCGGTACGCGCGAGCTTTGAGAGAAAAGATTAGACGAGAATTATTAATATTGAGACATTGCGTTTCAGAGTGTATTTATGTAAGGAGTCTGACAATAATCTAAAGCGAAAGAAAATCATAGTTTTCAACGATGTGATGCAAGGATATAATGGATATATACCATACAAACCGGAGGACGACGGGGATGTCAGATATTCAGATAGCACGCAATTTATTATTAAATTCACCGAAATTTAATAAACTTATTTTTAAAACTACTTACATAACGCGATTATAATGATTAAAGGCTTTATTAATAATTTAAGTGGATTCCACCATATTGCAGATTAAAAAAATTGTGTAAGACTTATTATTATATACCATCATAATGTACGAGGTGATACGTTTAATGTATAAGCCACTCCTTATTACTTCACAGAAAACATTGACGTCTTTGAAAATATTTTTTTTGATATTGAGAATAAGCCGTTACAACTAACAAAACAACATTTTTAAATTTTGTTGAACCTGAAATGATAACATACATTTTTTAAATTTTGGTGCAAAATATTATTCGCACTATTTTATACATCTACGACTTATATTATTTATTACTGGGGCGACGCAATATCGAAGAATAATGCACGGAATGATCGCGATAAATTATACGTATAGCCGTATAGGTTAAACTAAACAAACTATTACCAACTAAACAATTATTATACAGCTTTCATGGAATCTTAAGAAGACTTAACAAAGTTATTCGTTAATAAATACTAAAACTGCTGTTTAAATAAGCCTTATAAGATATGTAACATAATAATAGAAATAATAATTGTATAATATTTTGATTACTATAATAGGACATGCCTATGTATTTTACAAAGTTATTAAGTTCAAAACGAAGTACCAAACATCAAAGAATTATAAAAACTGTTATAATAACATACACGAGTAATTTAAGCGTATACACTTAAAAAGAGAAGTAATTTACTCCACTATTCATTATATTATCCAACATGTTTTTTTTAATAATCTATAGCGCATTCGTAAACACACTCGTATGAGTGAATATTTAATTTTAAATAACAATTTACCGACTAGGTATGTAATTACTAAATTCTATATTTTAGTATTGAAAATATATAATTTATTAATATAAATAAAATACTAAATATATTTAGCCAAAACTATTAGTCGTGGACTCGAATTCTTGTGCATTTGCATAATATATTTACTGGTGCTGTATGCTAAGTAAGCACAACACATTACATTTTCAACTGTGATTAAAAATACAAATCTTTTAGAAAATATTCGTGGGCATTTTTCAACATTTCGCACCTCTAGAACAATAGACTGCCACAATTCAAAATTCGTCTATTTTGAGTTAAGACTTTTTTTAAATACTGAAATAATAGCTCTATAAAATACAAAAACAGTGCCAGATTATATATCATTTTTCATTTGGCCACTAAAAAGATGACTAACGATTTCGAGAAAATGAAAGTAATGCATTTTATAAGGACGGCCAATTTCAGAGTAGCAAAAAGATAAATTCAAAGTCTACCTATCCAATTAATATTTTATATCACATTATTTTTTTCTGAATTTTTGGTACGTACTATGATTTTTATATAATGTTTTTGGAAATTAAAATAACATATACAATAACAAATTAATAAATAAACATTGCTGTGTATAATATTACCTAATTTAAAATCAAAATCATAATTCTTTTTTAAAACACGAGCATATTTAACTGAGAATTTGGCCATTTTTTTTCACATAAACGCATATTTAAATAGTGTCCAACGATGGAACCCTACTTTAAATCTTAAATCAATATTTTCTTAAAAGGTCGCGGCACCAACGCCTTTTGATGCGGCGTGGTGGGTTGTCGGGAAGAGTACATGTTGATGGGTGGGACACTAAAGGGCGAGGGATGGTGTTGCAGTTTAGAGTGAAGTCTATTATAGTAGGTACAATTTGGCTGGTTGGTCAACTGTTGCAATTTTTAAATCTCCGTGAGGGTTTCATTCGTCACGAACAAGAGGGGGGGGGCTAGGCTAATAGCCGAAGAGCGATGGACTGGGGAGCTTGAACGGTGCGGACTTGCGAAGGTTTGGCACATCCCCAGATTTGCACGCCGTGCAGAGGTTAGGTATAAGCAGACGAAAGCGGTTGTCGAGGATTCTACATTTGGATTTTAAATGTGGGCCCCAAGTTATCGTGCACTATAATCACGGTTAATAATAGTTTATTATCCTTTGTTGATTTTTTGCCCATACATATTAGCTCGCGTACGATACACTTGCACCGGCCCCGTCAAAACTAACGTAAAAAGATTCGATTTTCGTTTCCGCCGAGTACGAGTAACCGCGCCTGCCGGGACGTGTATATATATATATATATGTACACGACAAGGCGGCCGAGAACCACAGCAGCTGTCAGACTTAATTATTAGATAATAATACATAGCATGAGCACGTAAAAACGGGAAAAAAAATTGCGCTCGCTAGGGTCACGCGGGGGTACTCGACGAAATTACAAAACCAAACTGCGATATCGCGAGCAATTATATTGCAGCTACAGCACTATAACGGGTTAAGACGCGTATTATATATATATATATACACGAGACCGCGACGGAAAAGCACTCGACGGGAGGGCTGCGGGTCGTTATGGCACCCACCCACCCACCCACACCGCAGCGCAAAACATCATAATGTAATAACACACATAGCTGCAGATTGCGGCGTGTGTCAAGACTTCCAAACCATCCCCGGGGAGAAATAGCGAGAGTATATATACTCCCCACCGCGGCTCCACACTTTTACGCGAGCGCCAAAACCACCCCGTCACGTTAATTTGGTTTTTTTCATATAAATACGGGCGGGCGGGGTACGATAATATGGAGCGGGGGGCTATAGTATGACGTCTAATAATAAGCGCCCGAGATACAAAAAAAATACACATCGTTTGCTACCGAAATTCTAGTTGGACGTAATAGTGCCGATGTACAATTATATTACACACCTGAATATACAGTGTGATTTTTCGAGCACGCTCGCTCCACTTTTTCCTTTTAATCGTACATATTTTATTCGAATTCTGAGTTTTAAAATATTTAAGTTGACCTAAGAACCATATTTTCGAATCGCTGATGATTTTTGTACTACTACTTGAGGATATCCGGTGGCGATAAAAATGTCTATTTTCAAGCCCCTTTTTAACCGAAAATTATTTAGAGGATAATTTTTTTGATAATGTTGTGATGTATATAGGTAAATCAAAATTCTAATGAGTAGTTTCTGAGTTATTAAAATGTTTTTACTAATGATAATAAATAATAATCCTTAAAAATGGTTTTATAAAAATAAAAACTATAAGTAATGTTAGTCAAAGTATTAATTATATTTGGATCATTTTTATAAATTATTTATAATTATGAATTTAAAATCAACAGTAATTGCTAAATTTTTCAAATCGTTTAAGCAACTATCTACTTAGCCCATTACCATATACATAATATTATCCTTAAAACACAAAGTTACATAACTCAAAAATTACTTTCTTAAATTTTGATGTAGATATATAAAAATTTGCAAAACAAATATCTGCTTGATAATTTTGAAATTCTGATTCCAAACTCTGATGCTCCAACGTTTAATCAAATAATATATATTTTATCGATCGAGATTTTACCACAGATTATATTAAACAGTATTATTTTATCATTTAACAGTATTATATTAAACAGTTTAAAATAATCTGTGATTTTACCATGATTTAAGTTTATTAGTTTCGATATCTTAAATCGTCGATTACCTATACGTTTGGCGTTTTCGAAAGATAACTATATAGTTATTATTAGTTCCAAATTTAAAAGCTGAAGTGAATAAGCACTGCACAGGTATTTTGGAGCTTTTGTACAATACGATTTTTTTTTTTACCTCTCGTTTTGAACCTTATTTACTCTACTGGGCGTTGGCGAGGGACGACGATTTTAATATTTTAACATTCAAGCTTTATTAAGAAAATTATTAACTTTCTTCGAAATATTAATGTGGCACAGGATAATAGTATAGAATCACCCGACCAATTCAAATGTTTTACATTGCTCCCCCCCCCCCCAAACTCTTCGTATTGGCGTCGTTTGTCGATGAAGTCTTATATCCATCACCTTTTGCAGAGTATTGTGTGTTTAAGTGTTTAGTATTTTATATTATGTACTCGAAAATAAAGACGTTTACACCAAAAAAGTACAATTTCTGTGTTTAGAATATGTCAATGGTATACCTATGTGCATCGAATCAAATTTGTGTGTCACTTAAATTTTGAGTTGAACTTCTTCATTGTGCAAAATCAAAATCATTAAATTCACATGCTGCACAATTCTGATTTCTGGCAAGTGGCAACCTATATAATATATATTTTTTAATCTCGTTTATACTGAAACAGAATAGATACTTAAACACTTTTTGAAAAATGTCGATGCGTTTTATAATAGTATTTAATATTGAACAAATACTTTATTTTTAATGGCGAAGAATTTCATACTGTATCTATCCGAATTTCAATAAGTAACCAATTTTGTCTCTTCGGTCTTCGCTATCACTAAATGATGGTCTTATCTAAACTCATAACGCTATATTATATAATTATTTATAAAAATATATTATTCTGCTACAGTTTGCGAATTCAGAGATAGAATATAGGTACATATAGTTATATGCGAGCAGCTTCAACAACGAACCAGTGGCGGTATCTGTGGGGGAGGGGCAATGGGTTGATCCCTCGAGAGTTGGGCCTCGCAGGTTTTATCCTATGTACGTAGTATAACTGTATCTTTAATAATACAATTTATTGTCAAATTAGCATAAGAATAAAATAAAAATGAATAATATTACTGTTGAAAAAAATTCAAGAAGTTGATTAATGTGTGGCGTGGTGGGGGGGCTCTGTATCAAGAGTTTTAAATTTACTCTCTACTCCTCTCTCCCCTTACCGAGCTTCAGATACGCCACAATTCATAAACATTTAACGACGGGTAAAAAACTTAAGAAGCAAAATTATATTTTTTTACCAAACATTGATAAATTTAAAAAAAAACGTCAAAAAAATTTTACACCATTCGAAATAACATGAGTATGATAATATTATTATAATATTATGTAGCGTGTCGTTCAAAATATAATGGTCGCCTTGATATAATGTTATATATAGAGCTGCTGTCCAGTCGAAGGCTGATGGCCAAGATGACGATGAATAACAATATTATGATGTTTTAATTCGACGCGAACAGTTTAAGAGGACGTGCGTAAATTTAGACGTTATTTGCACCTTATAACCCATTATATGACGGCGCATTTTAATTAGTTAATCTCCGTGGGACGACTGATGCACCCGGCGAGGCTGTGAATACAAAATACTAGACAGGTCGCTGGCGACGACGAGGCGGACCTGTCGATGCAATATCGCGCTACATGGCTACGTCATTTGAGCACACGCCCAACCTGCAGCGAACTATATACAGAGCGATTCGCCCCCTCGCCCCTTCACCGAAGCTCGCCCCCTTTTATATCTTTTTTTCGGCAACGCAGTAATTCGAAATCTGATTTCTGGAATTTTTAAATATACCTGAGGACGGTATTTTTAAACTATTGAGATTATTACTCACGCGTACTATTTAAGAAGTGGTGAACTGCGCAGATTCAAAATTAGTACTAACAATATAGTATAATATATGTAGGGCCCAAATGGGTTTGGAAGATAATATGGGGTCTAAATAAATGATTTGAACATTTAAGTAACTTGTATTAATCTATCAACCTTTGTAATAATTTTTAAAAATGTTTCTATAATATTATAAATACTTAATCCAATATCAGGTACATATATTTTATATTTTTAGGACAATTTTCATTAGAATAAACATTTTAATAACTGAGAAACCACTAGTTTGAATCTGAATCTAATAAATCAATATTTAAGAAAAAAATATTCACAAAACAATTTACTGTAAAAACGGGTGCTTATTTGAAAAACTTATATTTGTATTACCACAGAAAAAATAACAATAATTTGAAAACAATGTGGTCTTTATATATTATACTTTGATACTTAATTACTACTTACTTTGAATAACTTTATCATCAAAGGAATATCCAAGGGGAGGGGGTGAAAATGCTTGTTGAATCACTCTGTATTTATACTTCACCGCATTATATTACAGTATATAATCTACACTTATGCTAAGAAAAAAATGTTTTATTTAAAAATCACGCAATAAATTAATCCCTTATTATTCAAGAGAATTCGTTTTATAACGTACCTATCCAGTGTAAACAGAACAAGAACAAGAATAATACAAATCTTTTAGTATATAGGTATGTTTTTTCGGATACCGCGAGATTTTTATATTATTATATTTGAAAGGACGTCGTTTATACAAAAAAGACACAATATTAAATATAAACATTTTTCATAAAGACGGAGCACGTAATACATAAAATATTTCACGTTTATATTTATACCTATACCTATACCTACTGGTGCAGCTGCTACGATATTATTGCGTTATCATTTATTATTCTTTGACTAACCCTCTTCGGATATTCACAGATGAATATTACAACCTGCAGCTTCCTTTTGAAATTGTTTTTTCTTCACGTGCACCTTCCTACGATGGTAATTTTTGCGCTAATGCCTTGTTTTAAATAATAATATACAAGACAAAAACGCCTTTTCATCATAATTATATCAAGAGTAATAAACAAAAACATGATTTTTCCGACTGCACAAATACAATTTATTTTATCCTATTTTAATTTACAAGCTAAGTATGCCATATAATATATGAGCTTAGATTTCAGATAAATTGGCTGAGTTATACCTACTATAACAGACAATAGACTATAGTCTATAGTTGATAGTCGATATAATGTTGAATAAAAATAATATATTATCTATCGACTGATGACGAGCCTCACGATGATGTTATCACTTATCTTTCTTGATGCGAAATCACAAATAAATTGAAATAGAAAAAATGCTAATACACCATGACTATATTTTTTAGAAATTAAATAGAGAGTCGGAGACCGAAGGCCATCGCCGATGTTTATTGTTTATAATATGGTTGATAATACGATAGGTAACTAGCTGCTAAGTTTACGTATAAGTTACAAGTTGTAAGTCGTATAGGTAGCTATTAAAAGTACATAACATCTCTTTTCTCTGTTATAAACTAAAATAAGCTATTTTTAATACTTTATAAGTGTATATTTTATAATTCCTACTGCACAATTAGTGAACTATACCTACTTGCATTTTACAACAAAGCCTGTCAAATGTAGAGTAATCGTATTTCAATGTAACGTTTTAAAATCCATCAAAGACGCAAAACAAATGATTGTACAAATATAATTTTAATTTAATCATTGAATAGGTATGTAATAAGTGGGCTATTCAAATGTTAACAAACAAACACACCTAATATGTGCACAGCTGTACAAGTCAGTGTTCTAAAATAATATTTTAGACATGATATGGCTATTTTTTTATTTACAATATATTTGTACATACTGCACAACGAGAAAATGGATCATCGAAATTTAAACACACACGAAGATGTGTAAAAGGAGGAGTCCAGTGACATCCTTTCATAAATTCGAAAACGTACGTCTTAAGTGCAAACGTAAGTTACGAGTATACATTTTATTTTTATTACCATTATGATTTGTCCATAAATAATATTATGTACGTAACAATATATTGTATTATTTTAATACACATTGACCTCTTTCAGTCCCATTGTGGCAGCTTTTCTCCAAAGTCGAAATTTCGCCAAATCCTTTCGAGTTACGATACCGACCACCTAAAAAAAAAAAAAATACAATTTATATTTTATTGATTTTTGGTAATTCAGTTCATTATTTATGGACTTTTAAAAATATTTATCGATTCCCAAATTGTTTATTTTATGAATTGTATCTAGTCTACGGTGTCGAAAATATAGACAACATAGTCTAATGGTTTGGGCAGCTGAAATTTTAAATATTTCCTAAATACTCGTTAAAATGCACTTTATTAGTATCCCTACATATTAAAACAGATTGTAGGTCAAGTCCACAGAAACTTCAAATCAGCCAAACTTCATTTGGTATTGGAATCCAAATACCTGAAATATTTAGGTACAACGAGGATACTGATGCAATGGTTTTCTTACATTTATTTTTGGTTTCGGCGTTAATCCAAATAACTTGTAGTGTGCTCAAAACTATCGTAAGTATGGTGTCTACAAACTGACAAAAAAATAATTTTTTTCTGGTGATTATAGATGATTTTTTTTTTGCACTATTTTAGGATAGGTCTGCGGGATATCCGGGAAGTGTGCTGGGAACAAAAAACGTATTAACCAGCCACGGGCGTTTAATTGAAACAAAATTATGCCTAATCGACAGTAAAAGTTCACTTTGATACGGCAACGCATTATTAATGCATATAGGGGCCAGCTTGCTAAATACTTAACTAGCTCCAGGACGACGTTGACGTCTTAAGCGCTTATCGCAAACTGCGCGGACGACCGAATGTAGTTCGTCGCGGCGACAGCGGCGGCGGCAAACACACCCTCCTCGTAGGTAGGTAGGTTGTATAAATAATAATATGTATAATGCGTATTATACGTGGTTTTAATCTACCTGCAACCACGTCATGTTTTTATACGAACCGTCGCAACGCCACGAACAATAATTCATAATTATTTTCACGGTAAATAATTTGCAAAAGTGAACTTAACAAATTATTACGTAACGCACTTAACGGCGAGGTGTGTTTCGAGTTGGGTTTTCCGTTTAGAATAAAGGGCGTACGACTCGTTGTATAGTAGTGGCAGTCGTCGAATGTGCACAAGTTTTTGTCCAAAGAGCAGACGGGATCTATACCTGTACCGTGCCAAGCCGTTTTCAGTAATTGTTAGCCGAGAAAGTTATATTAATAATAATATGTTAATTTCTGTTGGCAGTATTTTTTTTAATTGCCGTTCGCGTCAATTGCCTGGATGTAAACCGTTCTGGAAAGTTTTGACTAATATACGCAGTGTGCAGGAGTTTTATTTCCCGGATAAGTGCCTTATGCCATCCTGCTGAATCACACACTGAGCATTATACACACTATTCATTATAGCTATTACGTATACAGCTACAGAATTATGATTTAGGTAATGTTTTGTTTTAGTCAATGTATATTTATTTACGCTGTTCTTGGGTCTCGACTCTCGAGTGCACCTATAATATCGGCGAGTTTGAAATTTTAACGCACATGTATTATTATATGCATATAATACAAGTCAACACTATTGGGACTACAAGGGTAGGTTAAACAATAAGGGCTAATAATATATAAATATATTATATACATTATCTATGTTGTTCGATGATTGATACTATAATATGTAACGTTTAACGAGAACAAATTAAATTAATTTGATTTTTAAATGTTTATTATCCAATCTCTTTGATATATATTAATATCTTACGTAAAAAAAACAACCAAAATTGAATTATATAATTTGTTTTTACTTCGAAAAGTATTTTTGGAATTAATATTTTAGTTCCTTAATCACTTAAGGACTTAGGATGAAGGTAAATATTACTCAACTAGTAAATTATTCGAGAGTTGATTAATGGTAAAGAGAAAAAGTTAACTAGACTGTGCAGAAGTCTAGGGACGCAAGATTATTGTAAGGAGTGCCAAGGTACATACTCATTAGGGGTTTTAATAAAAATATCACTAAAACAAAACCACCATAAAATCGAGAGAGAAATAACATCAAGTATTTTGTCTAAAGGGACATTAACACATCTACTTAACTAAATTAAATGTTGAAAACAAAACTAATTCATTTAATCATTCGAGCTTTTATGCTAGATGAACAAAGACAAAAGTTTAGAAAAGTGAAACAAGCTCTTTGAATGAATAATTAACGAACAAACTGATAATAATAATATAGAAGCATTTAGCTTTCATGTATATATATGTAGAACATAACTCTTTGTGAATAATAGTTATAATCCAATTTGGGCGGAATAAGGCCAAGACGCAAAAAAATAAAAATTTGATCACTACTTCAGATAATAATAGACGTGAACATCACGACATAATAATAAAAAAAAAATTGTATACTGCGATATATTTAACATATTATTATTTTCGTCATACCTCGTTAGTGTTGTTGATAACAACAATGTGCCGCAGTCCCAGAGTGCGAAACAATCTAAAAGTCCTTGACAAACTTGTTTCCTAAAAGAAATAAAAAAATTAAAAAACTGTAATTATAAGATATGTATAATGTATGTAAAAATGTAAGTAGTATACCTATACGTAAAATGTAAAATTTTTACAACCTCTTTAGTTATTATTTGTAAGTAAACGTGTTAATGTATAGTTTCGATCTGCTATATAATTTGGCTTTAGCCGTTTAGTACAAAATATCGCATGTGCTCTCTCGCACTTCAATATTTAGAGCAAAGATTACATATTATAATTAACCGACAGCCAAATGCTTAGGAAATCGAATATAAGGACCTCGAAAATTGTTTTCGTCACCAAATAAAATTGTTTTGATTTTTCGTTCAGTAAACATTCTGTAACTATTATCGGTTTTACTAAATACTCTAAGCCAGCGGTTCCCAACCTCAGGTCGTGACCCAAATTAGGATCTCAGAGGTTTTTGTAGTGGGTTTAAAAAAGCATTTACTTTACTTACATATTACAATATTTTCAAGAACAATAATTCCCTAAATATTCTAATAGTAAAATGATCGAGGAAGAAAATAATTTTAAATAAGTTAAAATATAAATTAAGAGGCACATCTCAGTGCGTCCTTATGTCGTATCATCGTACATTTGTATACATTTGTTTTATTTGGGTATTTGAGAATAGATAAACATATTATGTATTTATAATTTTGATGTTAATAAATAAAAATTGTGTTTCCGAGTATGATTTTTTTGGTTCAAAGTTAAAGTTAAAATGTTTGGATCACGTTCATAAAAGGTTGGGAATATGCTGCATTCGAAGCTCTAAGAAGAAAACATTAAAATGTTTATTGATAGTTATTATACGCACGCTGTTGGTCTAGTCGTTCGTGTCAAATCAATTATCCGGCACATGTCATGTCACGAAATCGTAAATTTAGATACATATATACGACATGAATTATTAGGTATTACGATTTACGAATGGTTGAAGACAAACCGTTGTTGAAAACGACATAAATAACGATCGTTTTATGGCTGGAAATATTTTACTTTTTACAATGGTAGGTACATTATTCACATTATTGTAATTATTTGTATGGTCACCTACAGTTGTTCGTCTTCTATAGGGTTACAATATGAAAAATAAAATATGATTGTACTAATTTATATCCCGAAAACGCCCGCAATATAATGTCCCATATCCCGCATATCCGGTGTGTTAACTGTATGGAAATGAAAAATATGAATCTATATTAAAGCATTCAAATAATAATATACGTAAAAATGAATTATTTTCATAATTTACTCAATTTATGTTTTTCCTATTTTTAGTACATATTTGATGATGCCTTGAGGTCTTAAACTTTTTAATGGCAATATCTTGGTTTTGCTCTCACGCCAGGGACACGGACAACGGAGGAAAACATTTATTTTAAACTGTTAAAGTTTAAGTAGATATAAAATATTAGACAAATATTTTAATCAATAATATTTAAAGTTTCAATAGCGGGAGTGGAAGCAGAACTCATCAGCGGTTTAAAATTGCTCCCTTCGCAGGCCTGTATGTATCACAAATATTTTTCTCGCACTTTTAAAACCTATATATTAACAGTTATTGATCCAAAAAGCCCGTGGATAAGTTAAAAAGTAGTGGTATAAATCGATTAAAATTTAAAAAATGAAAATAAAATATTTGTTAAAACAATAATATACGCAACAGAAAAGGTTCAAATCTCCACACATAGCATTTTTTGAATTGCAATAAAATTACGAAAATTATTAGATAAAAGTCTTTATTTTTAACTCTAACGGTCTATATAGAAGATTATGTTTGGATATTTTTGATATTTTAAATTAGTGTAACAACAACTTTTGAGTAACATTGAATTACATTTTCTAATATTTGGTATTAGAAATTAAAATTTGATGAATATTTAACTACAAAACAATTTTCAAATTTTAGTGATTTTAAAGAATTTCGTCAAATTTAAATTTAAAAGTTAAAACGCTTATAAACAAAATTTGTGACATTGTATTTTTATTATTTCATAACTGCTACAAAAATAACTTTTGTGGAAACTTGCATTTAACTTTCGAGTTTTTGACCGAGAAACGAAATGTTTAAAACATAAATAAAAAAATAAAAAAATATTTGGTGAAAATGTCAAGTCTATAAGGTTTTATTCCTTTTTGAATTACAGCAAACAACGGAATTGATTTTTTCAAAGCTGATTCAGTGATGTAGCATACATATTTATTATTTATGTATACCCTTAGTTTTTTGTTAGTATTTCCAATTGGGAATTTCCAACTTTTGGCATTTAAGTACCAATTAGATGAAATTTTCTACCAGAAACCTCTTTCAATGTAGAAGTTTGAAGCAATTTTTCTGCAGATTAAAGTGTTGTCACTCGACAGACACAAAGAAAAATAAAAAGAACCAGATGAGTCGCTCTGCTGTATAGGTTGTAAAGGTGCTGTAGTAGTTGACGAGTATACATCGTCATTGAGACATTGAGAAGGTCATTGACCTAAATAGAGATGTGTTAAATTTGAACTCAATGATAAATCATTGTATGTGGGAGGTTATGTCAAAAGTAAAAAATGTCTAGTGCTTTTAAAAATAACCAGGAAAAAAATTCTCTCGGTTAGAAAGTTTGTAAATTTAATAATACCTCTACAACTGTTAACAAATTTTGACAAACTTACGAGCGTTTATAAATTATTTTTTAGTTAAAAATGAATGAAACGTTAAATTTTTTAGATGTATTGCTTCAAAATATATCTTATATTAGGTTTCTCAAAAGTTTATCGTGTCACCAAAAAATTTTAAAAGTATATTTATGTTTCTATACATAAGTTTAGAGCACCTTATAAAGACCTTATGTTAGAACACCGTTGTGTCCGTAAGTTAATACGGACACAACCAGTAAATGGTTATGGTTGTTGACATTGAGATATAAATGTATTGTCTTTAGTTACTGTTGATTGATATTATGATAATTTCTTATTGTATTAGTATTTAATATAGATTCGTCTAGCCAAAATATTAGTTACCAAATTCTGTTTAAATTGTGTTTGGAATTTATTATACTTTATTGCGTTGCATCAAAATACGTATAGAAACCGAGAATTAAGCATGCTCGTTGAGTGAGATTTTTTAACTTGTTTTTTTTTTTTATAGACATTTTAAGTTCAATCTGGGCGCAATTTATTTGAATTAAATTAAATTAAATCTATTTCAACAGAAAATAAAGATTTTAGTTTTTTTTTGTTATAATTTAATGATATTATTCGTGGAAACTTTTAACGTATATTATTAAATTTTTTACTCGCAATGACGTTTCCAAACTCAACGATTTCGTAAAATTTAATTCAACTTATTCTATACCTATAGTTGAAAAAAAATAAATCTTACAATATAATTAGGTAGTAATATAGGGTGAAAAACCATCTTCGCTTAGAATCGTTTTTTGTAAGCAATATTTTATTATTTAATTTAAATTTAACACATTTATTACAGTGACTTACTCTTCAACAACGAGATACACTCGACAGCTACTGTACAGCAGTGATGCTACCTTCTTCCCCCTATTTTTTTTTTTTAGTTTTAGCTACAAAATAATTTGCACATTTTCCTAAATACAATTTTTGTGTGACTAATTTAAAAAAAAGTAAAATTAAATAAATTGCTCTTCGATGTAATACGCGTATAACGTTGTTGGGTAGTAATAATATTATAATAATAAATATAAAACATCAGAAAACCCTAAATTGGATTTATCAATTTATTCGTAGTAGGTATTTAATTATTTTTTCATATTTTCAAATTGCCTCTTTTTTATTTGATTCAATTATAATATATATCTTGTTTAGTTTCGATTAATATTGTAAGTTATGAACAACTAACGAGACTGTAGACACAAACATCAAAAACTTAATAAAGAAAATATACGATAAAATACATGGTTTTATTTTTAAGTTATATTAAAGAATATAATATATAACCCAGAATGTTCTTGGCTAAACTTTAATAATAATCATCCCCAATACATAATACCCACGTGGCTATGTATATATTGGTTCAGGGTTTTGACATTTTTGACACTTTTAGTCCATATTGTTAGTTTGTAGAATAGTACAAAGTCTCAAAAAATTTAATATCGGTAAAATATTCGTATTCCCTGACAGACGACAGTTAAATATTTTAAAGGTACCTATTATAAGATAATATTGTGTACATAATCATAATCAAGAAGTTTAATCATAAAATAATTAAAACGCACCAAGTATATTTTTTCACTGTTTAATTGCAACAATTCGTTCGTTTTAATTGAATTTCAAATGTTATTTAAATAAACAGATGTACAATGTCAATGAATTAGTTCATGGTAGTTGGCACAAGATAGTATTATTTTTATTAATTTGGAGTACATTCTCACTTGAAAAATGAATAAGTTATAAGACGTCTTGTAATGCGCAAAACTAAACATTTCTATAAAATGATCTAAGATGAGATTGTTGGACAATTTTAAAATTTAATTTCCAAAGTTCCAATTCAAAACATTTATAATGAAATTATTATTATTCAAGGTTTTTGAGATATTTGAAATATATGAAATACATTTGAGTTAAAATAAACCTTTTATTAAGATTTTAAGTCTCTTGACATTCTTATTTCTCTTAAAATTTAAATTACACATTATTCATAAAACAAAGGAAATTATTTATTTATTTATTTATTTTAGTCGAAATTCGCATTTCATATTATTATCATATCCAATGCAATCATTTCATTAAATCCTAATAAAAACAATTTTGAATACCGATTTTTTGAACTATCAACTGGTTAATATTTCTAGGTATACATTTTAAGCCTTAATGACTTCCAATAAATTGTCAAATGCTCAAGTTTTTATCAAAGAGTGAGTCTTTGTTTCTATAACAGTAAATTAATAGATTTATGTTTATTTTAGTGATATTTTTTTAGTAGTCAAAAAATATTTATCACTCATGACATGACAATTGTTGTAAAGCTGGGCGCACACGAATTACATACCAACACAGGTAAACTAATATTTTTGAACGAATTGCATCCCCGACGAAATCCATGTTACGTTTTTATCTATAGTTGAGTGGTTCCTAAAGTGATATTGAAATAATAAAGATATGTCAAGTTATATAAAAAATTGAAGCTGAGAAATCATAATATTATAGGTATACAACTTCATACCCAAATATAAAAAAAAAAATTTTAAACTGAAAAGTCATAATATCATAGGTATAAATCATAAGTCATCATCATATTAATTTAATTTTGTCTGTATTTATATTTATTGGCCAATATGTTAACATAATCTTTAATCCTGATTTAATTATTATTGTTTTTGTTAAAAAATTTAAAAATATCGTCAAAATAAAATAAAAAATAAATTTGGAAACCACTAAAAACAATATTAAAGCAAAAAGTAACATGGATTGCGCCGGGGACGCAATTCGTTCAAAAAGGTTGATTTACCTGACTTGGTACGCAATTCGTGGCATCGGGTATCACAGGGTGCCTCGGTATTTCTTTTTTATCAGTACCTACCGTATGAATTATTGACCTTCATTAATAATTGTTTGCTGAGACTACGTCCCTTCCCTACTGCCAAAACAAAAGAGTAATTCATATAATAAAATAATTATTATACATTTTGTAAAGTATTGACAATTGGGCATTGGTAGTTTTTAAAATTAAGTATTTCTTAGTGGGAAATGGCCAATGGGCATGGTGCATTGTATAAATACAAAATTGTAACACGTCCTGACTACTAAATAGGTAGATACTATCATAATTATTGAAAATAGGAAGAAGTTGATGAGCAAACAAAAGGGCTCTAACTATTATGGCAGGATTTTGGTAAATTAATTTCGTATCTTATGTAGGATCTGGAATGACGCCCTCGCATAGTGATCATATCTACCGAAGCCCGGTGGAAGAAACTTTTTGAAATTAAAATTTAGGCGACTTAATTTTAAAATTGAAATGGGGCTTCTGGTCATAACCATGTCATTGTCGATTCAATTGTTGATCCTATAATTCAGAATTTAGAGTAAACATAATTTGTTTACAATATAATTTCTGAAAACATTGATATACATATAGATCGTGTCTTGAAATGTATATTTTGAAACTATCGATTATTACCATAATATTATGCGTGACGTCAAAATGCTAATGTGTGCGAATAATATGTATGACTAACCGTTATTTTGAAAAATCCTGAGATCAAAATATGATACTATGAAAACTTGTTTAACACGAGAGTAAAAAATATAAAAAATAGTTCGTCTTTTATAAACCGGTTAATTTATTAATTATTTGCATGAAAGTTGTTTTGCTGAAGATAATTAATGTAAGTATTATATGCAAAATTTTTCAATCAGTTTCTCTGGGTTTTTTAAAATGAGATCATATAATATTGAAAACCTTCATCATCACGGCTAGTCTCGTTAGATGTTATATGTTATGTTGTGTTTGTTTGTTGATGAACTCCATAGGTTCATCGAGGTTGCAACTCATGGGTGTCTTATAAGTTGTGATCAGTAAAGGAATATAAATTATAGAGATCATCGGGTAATATATTAAATAATTATTTTAAAACTTGTTGGGATTTAACTATTTAAGTGGGTATTATGGTTCTTACACACATATATACACTTCTGTTACTTCTTAGTTTCGCAAGATCACTATTAAGATAAAATAAAATAAAAAGTAAGCCCGTCAATTTTATAACACAGTGTTGGATTGCGTTCGATAAAATTATTTTAAGACGCACGTAATATTGCGAAAACAAGTTGATTAGGATTAATTAATAGGTAGCATTTGTTTTTAATGTTTAGGTTATAGGTTACTGCACCTACTTAAACTATCAAATTTAAAAATTGTATTTAATTGATCCAGTTTGAATGTTTTCTTAATAATTATGTATTATATATTTATGTATTTTACGTCTCAAACGTTTTCTTTCAAATTTCCTATGAATTGTAAATGGTCATAAATAAAGAGAAAAAAAATCAACCATGTATAATATATTTTCGATGTGCACTATTTCAGAGATAGGATTTATAAAAGCTACAAAACCAATGGAATTATCGTTGATCTAATACACTGTCACAACATAACTGTCATAACTAGAGTTTAATTTTTGGACAGGAGTCAATTTTATGGCGTAAACAACGCATCGATTTTTAGCTTAAAGAAAATCATATTATGTTATTACCGCTGTTATATTATCTACATCTTTATAATATTAGGTATGTGTACAAATAGTTTAAAAGACGTAAAATTCAATTCGAAAAATGTCTTATGGGTTAGTTTATGACCGTTATTATAATTTGTTCTTATAATCATCGCAGTTATAACTTAAGTTTATGAATATAATTAATAATTAATTTCACGATTGACGACGGCATATTAAGTTGGTTATTTACTGTAGTATTGGATGCCGACGTTATTATTTTGTTATTGTGGGCAGAAGGTACTTTGTAACTTTTGTGAAAACCGATTAAAAGTTTGATACTTTAATCTACTAATAATACAAAAATAATGTGTTATTTTTCTCAACGAATATCCTGAGAAAACAAAACTAGGTACCTACTATACAACACCATCGTTTCCCACTTGATGGAATATGAGTGTTATAAAAACACATATTGAATTTTTACATCGAATTTTTTAATCGCATAATAGTAACTGGAAATGAGCAAAACGAAAAAAAAGACGTACCCATAAATTATAATACATTATTAACTACCTGTCATCATCCTCCATAGATTACAAACGCTAGAATAAAATAATAATAATATTTCGATAAAATTCAAAAATACCATTGTTTGACTCGCTGTAATAATAATAATAATAATAATGGTACATTATGAGTTCAACGCCAAATTATAGTTTTCTACGCGCACTCATCCAATAATACACCCATAACATCATACATAGGTAGATACTCGAGGTATAATAATTTATGCGGCTATGTACCCACATCATGAAGTGCACGTATTGAAAAATTATAATATAATATTATTTTACGAAAAGTTTTCCGCTATTATATAATGTGGCGGCGATGGTTTATCTACGTAATAGTAGTTATTCTACTTGTCGGATTAAAAATAATGATAAACCACACAATATAACCGATAAGGGCGCACGAAAACAACCTCATGAAATAATAATATTATATGTCCGGTCCGCCGCTTTTTTTTTTTTTGTTGTTGTTTGCTCTCGACGGGCGATTGGCGAATGAAATACAGAGTCAACACAAATCCAAATCCCAGTGATAATATTACATTTGCAGCGAATGAAACACTCAGATTTAAGAGACAAAGATGTCCGAGACAGAAAAGAAAAAAAAACACACGATGGGTTTCAAGTGCTAGCCCGCAGTTATAATGTTACAAAATATGAATAATAAACGAACGACGTTGGACTGTGCAGCCACCGCCGCCGGGCTACCCAGCGAACCATGGTTAATTCTTTTTTTTTTTTTAATTGGAAGATCTCTACACTTATTAATAATTATAAATTTTAATGATAATTATACGATTTCCTCGTTCACTGCGCTGAGCCCAAATATGTTTTTAGATGATGTAGGAGTGTGGGGCGATTTACTAACATATGGAATAAATAAACATTTATATTAAATAATGGGTATAGGTGCACGGTAATTCTTCCAATAGTATAAACACTCAATATTTATAAAAACATTAACCATTTTGAAAAGATTTTTTTTACAGCACATTTAAAGTTGTTATCATAAAACAACATTTTTGAAAAAATAATATTTTTACCTCTTAATACCATTATCATTTTGTATGTTTATGTTTTTTTGATGGACAAAATATATTTTTTAAACTGATATTCCGAATGAGCAGAATATTTTTCCGAGAGCTTTGATTTATAAAAAGAAATTGCATTTAGAAATACTACTGGCAGAATAAATTTAAAATATACATCATATAACTTTGGTAAAATATATAACTACTCAATCAAAATTCGAATTTTTCACACAACTCTCAGAAATGTACTCTGCTCCAAAATGTGAAATAAAAAATATATATTGTAATTGACAATGGAAAACAAAAGTGTAAGCTCACATATTTCGAGGAATGTTGAACCACTTGCCACTTAACTGTTCTTAGATTATGTTTATTATAAACTTTAAAAATGATATTGTAAATAAATAAAAAATATTATTTCTTCAATATTCGATATTTATAGGCACCTACATCAAAATGTGAATAAAAGTATTCTGCTTGAGACTATATTATATGGAATTGAAACTATAAATTGTTCTTATATTGGAAAACCAAAAAAAATCTCAATAACGAGAAATTATGAAAATCAGATTATTTCCATAAACTGTAGTGTTATTTCAAGCTATGTAAAAACCTTTTTTTCACCAACAAAAAATTGACAGAGATAATGTGAAATATAGGTTCATGTTAAAAAATGTGCCCAGTAAAAATGTGAAATATTAAAAAGGTCAATAGTATTATATTATACACAATAATCCCTTTATTTACTGTCATGCGCACCTGATTATTCGTATATGTTTATAATAGAACTCATTTTAAATAGATTATTATTTTCGTATGTTAATCAAGTTTTTAAATATATGTACCTAACTATTTATATTTTGAGATCTTTGGAGTTATTCAATTTTGTATACCAATAATAAGATAATAGGATGATAGGTCCATGTAATGAGATTGGAAGTTAAGAAGACTTTGGTGATTTGAAAATTTTAGTAACTAATATTCATTTTTCAACATTTATGATTTGTGAAAGTGGTAGGATAATATATTAACGATAAATACAAGATCCAATATTGCATTTTATATTTTATATTTTTTTATTTTAAATTAGGAACATCAGCATTTATAAAAACAATATCCATTAAATAATTTCTAGTAAAAAGGAGGGTCTCATATGAAAAATTATTTTAACCCACAAACTCTTTTACCATATCAAAAAATTCCAAAAATCAGAATTAGAAATGTAGAATACCTATATGTATTATTAAATAACACAATTTTAAATGTAAACATTGTTGTAATGGTAATAATTTAAAAAATGGAAGCTACATACATAGAAAAAAAAAATTTTAAAAAATAAAGAACAAAATGTTGGTGGGCATTACGTTTATAGATTTCTTACACATTCTAACACAAATGCGTTTAACTCGTACGATATCTAAAGGATAACGTAATTATTTTATCCAACGTATTTTTATTAATTAAAATCCTAGAAAACATAGGCCATCGAGTGTTTTTTAGTAGGCTCTTAACTGTGTGAGAGGGCGTGGCTAGTTTGGAACACTGTATGTGTGGCAAGGATTTGCGACTAAGAAATCGGGTGGTCACCCATCCGCCAACTAGTGGCACCGGCTGGTGCTGGCAGTCAAAGCACATTTGTCACTGAAACCAGACACCTTGCCACACCAAGCCACCCGGTGTATTTTAGGTTTTTCTGAATAAAGATATTCTGTCACATAAAATGTGATTGTTTATCGGCGATGGATTTTTCAAACTGGGAATATCAATAGTAATTTAATGTATCGTTAAATTATTCATTCTAAACAGCTGTTATTGTTGGGTAAAAAGTCGAACTCAAAATACTTGCTTTTAGTCAACATACTATTCAAATAATAAAAAAAAGAGTAGTTACACTTTCAAAAGTATAGAAAATCATGCTCTATACATACACTCACAGACTTCCTCGTTTGAGGTTTCTGAAAGTTTACAGATAATGTCGATGTCGACGTATCTATACAAAACGAGAAACATATACTTAACCTATATCTACATGATAATGTATATGAGGTTTAGTATGTTCCCACACGAAACATAGCAGGTAAGCAGGTACATATGTAAGTTCCCACACGAAAAAAAAGTACACTCGTACAAAATGCTAGAGCGAGTTGTTATCCTAATATACCAAAGTCAACAAAAGAAGTTCATCATACTTTAGTTATACTTTTGAGGTTATTTAGTGACTAATTACATCGAAAATACCAGTAAGTGCACCCCCAAGTGTTTGGGCTAGTGCTAGTTCTGATACAAGTTTTAAAACGCTCGCGAAAGTTTCCATTCCGAATTAACCTCAAATTTGCATCATCATCATCCAAATATATTCAAAACAATAAAAGTTTTAAAAATGGTTCATGTATAAATATAAGAACATCAGATTTCAACGGACCTCAAAAAAGAAGTGAAAAAAAAAGAAGAAAAATAAAACTATCTCAATACAAAATATCAGATTATAACTGAAAAAATAACTACACAGTGCGTGAAGTGTTTGAGCTTTCGCGATAAGCCAAATAAAAATTGAATTTTTCTATTACTATAATTATTATTTTATACCTATACAAATAATATGTGATGGACCTTACCTAACCCTTATATTGTTAATTTTTACTATATTATATTATATCGACTAAATTCAATTAAAAATTGGTTTGGGTCTTTTTTTTATTATACTATGCAAAAACAAACTAATTTGAACCGCACTAACTACGTTTAAGTTGTCAGTCCTAAGTGTGAATAAAGTGGGAAGGAAGTTTGTATTCGGTATAATTTTTTTTTTTTACTTGCGTGTAAACATACCCTGAGGTGATTTTTACCTGCCACATATATCGTGTGTGAACTTACATTCGTCCACACATATATTATATTATTATCATATAATACGCGTGTACAATAACTAATGTCATTCCGTCTATAATCGAACATAATTCAATGGGCCACCCCAAAACGGCATCACACTAAATCGGCTGCAAACACGACCGAACAACACGGCGGCGTGATAAATACGCGCCGTTGCATTATGCAGCATTACAATGGTTGACGTACAATGTAGTAGAAAAAAGATTAAAGTAATTTAGTGCCGATAAAACAAAACCATACGCGTGTACAGACAACTATACCACGGTATATTATATGCCAGCATTATTCCATGGCACGAGAGTAGGGCGCGACCGCACGTCGTTGTTACGGCTGAATAATATATTTATTTTAAATCAGCGATAATACGAGTGGTGCGTATTATACGATTACCCGTATACATAATAATATGGGTCGTGTAAAATAAGAAGAAACCGACTGATTGATTGACACACGTACGCACAAGGTCGAACCGTCGAGTTTAGAAAAACTTGACGTTTTCCAGAGGTTTCTCCTACATTGTTATAATGTGAGCGTGCACTCGGAAGGCGTTCTTGTAATTCCAACAGCCTGGGGGTTGAGAAGGGGTGTCGTGTCAAATTTGGCATTTTCGTTAAGGGTTAAAAATTTGAAATGTTCAATCAGCAACCACTGATCCAGTCTCCGAGCGGTTTATTTTTAATTTGTAGACCGACACTACGGATCAGATTTTAAGTGTGATTTTATTTACAGGATAATTCACCAAGCATGCTCATCCCCTATACATTTTTCTTCAATAATGTAGCTATTTAAAATCTGATTTTCGGAATTTTTTTAAATATTTTTGAGATCATATTATCAAATTCTTGAGATTTCTTTAAGGAGTGTCCTTTGTTTAAGGAGATAAAAATTTCTGTTTTTTCAAATGAGAACGCCCCCCCCCCCCCGACCTCTTTTCAACTAGAAGTCACTATTTCAGTGGATATTTTTTCTGAAAAATCTGACGTATGGGGATCAAAATTCATAAGGGTAGTTTTTGAGTAATTTAGTTTTGGGTTTTAAGGATAAAAGGTTTATGATGGTGATCAGTTTATAAGATATGGGGGATTATGGTGATTTAAAATGTAGTCATTTATATTAATATATCGACTATCAACAATAATGATTTGTAAAAATGTTCCTATACTATAATAAATACTAGTTCCGACATTACGTATATTTTATATTATTTATAAATCACTAACATTTTAATAACCAAAAAACTACTCAATTAAATTTCGAATTAGATACTTCAACATTTTCAAAAAAAATATTTTCTAAGAGAAATTATCCACATGTAATTAACAACAACAACTTAATTATGTAATGTGCTAAATTAATATGATAAACGGATAATTGCAATTAGTTTTCTACCCTTAAATATCTAAAAAAAAAAAAATAGATTGATATAAGTTCAATGACTATAACGATATAATCTAAAATAATTTGTAGAAACATCAATTTTGATGGAAATAGATAATGATATAATAATTAATGAACTGGTTACTATAAGTAATGTATCAAGTAAATATTGTTATTGTAATTATTATTATTATTTGTTAAACGTTGATGTAGTAAACTGTTTATTAAGCGTATGCGCTTAAATTTATATTGAATAAAACGACATGCTAAACATTGTATTTGTTATTTATTTGAAATATATAACACAGACAACTTTTTTGGTAGATTGTTCAAAATTAAATCAAATTAAATCAATAACTTTAAACGAGAAATTCCAAAAAATGAGTGGCAAAAAATATTCTACTAAAAAAAATAGAAAATTATTACAGCCTAAAGTTGTATATCGGTATTGTATTAAACTACTAGGTATGCAATAAAACCAAAAATAATATGAGAATAAAACAGAAATATGACGTCATGATCAGTGCTCCCACAAGTTGATTGGACGAAAAAATTTTTGAAACACTTTCCAAACAAAAATTTATATTACATTGATGTAAGTAAATAGTGAAGGTGAAATTGAAAAGTGGCCTGAAAATATCAGTTTGCCTGTTTAGAATTTTGGAGCCTCTCCGTCCCTGAATCGCCCTGTATACCAGATCTATCTGGTTTTGGAGAAACTTTTATTTTTTTCCCCACTCAAACGCATTAAAAACCTGTGTTTACTCTGTCGTTTATTTTCCTGGTCGGAGATAAACGGACTGCTAACACTACAATATACATACATATTATTATTATTATTATTATTATTATTATTATATTACCATGGTTACGATAGTCACGACGGCCGGACATAATTTTGGCGTATTGAGGTGTTACACGTCCAATGTATATCTAACAGAAACCTCAACGTTGTAGGTAGTACCTACCTATACCAGCTACACAAAATTATCACGAAAAATACATAAATTAAATGAGTTTTTTTTTTTGTCTTACGCGTTTCAAAATCATGACTAATAATATGTCGAAGATGAGGAAACGAGTTAAAAAATATATTATTGTTATATTATACATTTTTTTTTGTCCATAAGGAATTAATTTCATAGTTCACCCTTGAAAAGACAATATAATATATTTGACTACACGGTAAAATATTATCTATATCCTTCAAGTTGTTTTTGTGAGTGATCGTAGCAATCAATAATCATAACTTAAATAATATTGTTATAAATGGCGTACCATCGTGGTAAAAACACTTTCAAACTGTCTGTGAAAAAAATAAATCGATTCGTTTCATCCAAAAAAAAAAATTCCCGGAATACAGGAATATATATCTAATGTCAGAAAGTTTCAGGATTTAACGATTGATATTAATTAAATTACACGACAGTAACTAAAAACGTTACTTTTCATTTGAATAAAATTGTTCAAATGTATACTGCAGTTGCATTGTCGTAATATAAAAATAGTTACAAATTCTAAATATTCAAAAAACTATAAATGATCATGGACAGTTTTTTCAGGTCCGATTACATGTATTTATTATAGCTAATATATATGTCTATTATTTTAAATATAGAATACCATCCTGGATATAATATAAAGACGCAAATAACAGGTAGAAAAGTTTATAAACTAAATTGATTATAATTATTGAATCAAAAAAAAAATGATTGAAATTAGAACGTATTAAGTATTTATAAAGAGCTGAAAAAATAATTCTTTTTACTAAGGTAATATTGGGTATACCACGTCTAGAAATTGCTAATATATATTACATTGAACATTTAAAATCTCTACAGCAATTTACAGCAAAAACACAAAATTGATCGAAAACTGGTGTTGCTCAAATACAATACTGTACCTTTCCGTTATCCTACTAGTTTTTTCCAAACAATATAAAAATTATGGAGGATTCCCGATTTTATACCTGATGAAGTATACAACCAATCAGATCAAACTCGATACCAGAAATTACTCATTCTCAACGTTGGACGGATTCAGAAAAAAAGAGTAAAACGCATTATTCGCTTCGCTTAAAACCTGAAAATGAGTTGTTGTGGTGTGCGCATTAATAGTGATTTACATGTTAGGTAGAAAATCTTCAAATCTACTTCACGAACATCAGAATCGGTTATAGTCGTATTCCTTCTGTAAATACCTACAAATGTTTGCCACCCATACAACTCTACAGTATTTGATGAATAAATATTTCATTGAAAACACAATTTTGTGCAAAGTTGACTTTGAGTGATAAAATTGCTTTGATGAGATTTTTTCATTTTTAACTATCCATAAAAAATAAGCAATAAGATTTTTGAGACATGTGATATTGTGAGAATATGATATGATTAACCTTGAATAAAATATTATTATTTTATATATACTGAACTGTGAACATTACACAAAAAGTATTAAAATGAATAGTAATAAATAAAATAGTATTTTCTCGATTTGCAAAATCAATAAATTTCCCAATAGAACTTTGAATGTTATCCAATAAAAAACATAATCTAAAGATGTATACTTTTGAAAAGTACCTAATTAAAATATCATACAATAAAACTGTAGAACAAAATCATTTTTTTTTTGTTTTATATTGAAGCTTAAAAATTAAATTTTTTTACTTGAATTTCGAGGTGTAATATTATGCTATGAATTATAATCACATTCTGTTAATTATACAGAGTAATTTACTAAGCATGCTAACCCCATTTTTCTTTAATAATGCAGTTATAAAAAATGTTTTGGAGATACAAACTTCTGTTTATCAAATGAAAACGCCCCTCATCTCCCCATTTTCACAGTAAATTATTTGGGGGATATTATTTTTAAATATATTGTATCAGAATCAAAATTCAAACGAGTACTTTTTGAGTCCTTTAACTCTGTGTATTAAAGATAATAGGTCAATGATAAAGATAAGATTTGAAGATAACATCAGGGCTTTGGTGATTTGACAATTATAGTGATAAATATTAAACTATTAACAATAATTATTTTTAAAAATGGTTTAAGTATGATAAATACTAGATCCAATATTACATCAAATTTATATACTTGTAAAACCGTTTTAAGAACTATTATTATTCTTAAAATAAACATTTGGTGTGAAACTACTCGTTGAGATTTTGAATTGCGTGCATCAAAAATTTAATAAGGATTTTAAATAAAAACCGCGTTCTCATTTGAAAAACTGAAGCTTAGTGACTGTAGTAATACATACTGGGCACTTCTTAATAAGTACATAATATTCAATATTTTGAAAATATCATATTTGAGTATAATTAAAAATTCCAAAAATTATAATTTTAATAAATTCATTATTAAAAAAAAAAATGGGGATGATATCATTGCAGGTGAATCACTCCGTATATCCAGTATAATATATTATGTACAATATTTTTATTTATATCGTCACCCGAAGATACGCATAAGAAAATTATTAAATTACCTATACAATAATATGAATAAAAAATGTACAATTGTATGCAGCTTTAAACAAAACTCTGAGACTGAAAAAATTTAAATCGTAATTTGCGTTATTCTGAAATTTGTAACTATTAGTTGCCAACTGGATGAATATGAAAATACAATAACAATTTATAATGATTGCGTAATTTGAATTCAATAAGTCGAACTTATAAAAAATACTAAATACTTGTAAAATTAAATTATAGATAGGTACTAATTACACGACTAACCTATTCTAAATTATTAATAATAAATGATCAACGTTAACTATATATCATGTAATGTACCTTGTATTTGCTTCTTAAGTATTATAATAATTCAAATTTGGTATAATATTATTACATTATAAGTATATTTATCATTATTGGAAAGTATTGATTTGATATTGATGCTTTTAATGGGTTAAATACAAAATATAATCTTATATAGAATGAAAGTGATGTAGGTAGGTATATAATTAATGTGCTCACCTAGGCGTAATAAGCGCTTTTGACACAAATTTATAAAAAATTAACGTTTCATGTAACTTGTTTATTTTTAGATAACAAAATGTGTGTAGGTACACTTACAGAAAAAGAATAATTTCAATTTTAACTAACTACTTGGTGTATTAATTTCCTTCTGTAATATGTACACAAAATAAAGTATACAATAAGATAAGTAAATAGTATAATTTTACCATGTACTTGATGAAAATCCATTCTAGATTTGAATTCATTTCTTCGGAATATAAATTAGTTTTGATATTTACGAAAATATATATTTAGAAGTATAACAATTATTGTTGATGACATTTGGTAAGCTTAGAAATAACATAAATATATCGAATTTAAGAGTTAGAGTAAGTCAGAGTATTTGTAAGATTTTGATTTTTTTTTCAGCACTTTAATGTAACCATAAGTCAAAGTTTAAAATTTAAAATTTAATTATATACCTATCAATTTTAAAACCGGTTTAGTAATTTTATAAGTGCGCTTTAAATTTAATAAGCCCCTATCAATATTGACTAACTTTGAACAATACATTAATGATTGATATCCTCCTGCCACTTTAATCTGGGCTTTACCCTGTACATTGTACGTTTACCCAAATTCCGAATAGAATTAGGTCAATTATATGTAATTAGTTAAAAATGTATATACCTACATCATGAGGATATACTTTTAAACAATAATCAAACATTATATAGATAGTATACTACACCGATTTAGCAATATAAATAGATTATATTATGTTATAGACCTTGAACACATATAATAATGAAGCTACTGCATGGAAGTTTGAAATGAAAATTAAAACAGCTGAATGTATACTGAATATGAATGTATAAGTTGTTTTATTTTGTACAAATATCAAATATAGTTTAAAATGTTTAATATTTTTAATATATTACAATTTTCTATTGGACTATTAATATTTCTACTTTAATTCACCTTTTTTCATATACCTACTATAAGAAGTACGACGAATAGATACGAGAAACCGTCGACGTTAAGTCTCATAATATATTATCTCTTATAATGTTTTATAATTTTAAGCACCTAATTCTTAATTAATATACGAATAGTAGATAATCACCTAACTAAAATAAGAGATTACTAACTACTAAATAAATATTGTATATCTGTTAGCTATATTAATTAGTAGGTTAATGGTTATGTAACAGGGAGACCAGACAAATTAAATAACTTGTTCCAATCAATATTTTTATGTTTATTTGTATATAAATATGATTGATCGGTGCGCTTCTCTCTACCTACCATTTAACATTTTTATTTTTTAACACTGAAAATAAAAAAAAATTAATTTAATGAACATTTTTTTTTAAATTCAAAATATCTAATTTGTCAATAAGAATTTAAAAAAAATATTTAATTGTAAAAATATTTACCTGAGTAAAGTGGCTTATTTTTTGAAGTAAGACTCAATAATTTGAAAAGTTATGACTTTTTAAAAAAATATTTAGATTTTAACAAGTAACTATTTAAAATTTCTTATAAAATATTTTTAAAAAATTGGTATTTTTTAAATTCAAAATCTTTTTATCACTAGATCAACTAATTACATAACAAAAATAATAAGATTTCAACAAATTGTAAAAATAAACTATATGACTCAAATAAATGTTTTTACAATCAAAGTTGTCTATAATCCAAATTTATAAATTGGCTATTTTGAATTTTTCAAAATAAATATAAATCAGATTTAAAATTTTTTATTTTCAGTATAATAAAATAAAAATAAAAATTGTTACATTATACGAGTAGCGTAATAGTCAATAAATTAGAATAAAATATATTTCATCTTTCAGGCCTTCATCTTATACGTGTAATGTGTCATTCCACATCGGACGACAACGGAAAATCGTCAAAGAGTCTATAGAGTCTTGTATAAAAGTATAATGGACGCAGTAATAACTTTACACAGAAATATTTGTTGTTAAATAACCATAGTAAATTATTAAGTTAAATTAATATGCTTGCTGATCGTTATCGATTACCAATTATTGCATATTATAATATCATCAAGTCTGTGAATATGACACATTTCATAATATTAATTTAAAAGTTAATATTAAGACAACATCAAATTATAATTACTAAAAATTGCATTGAAAAAACGATAATTTTAACTTTTGAGTACAAAATAATTGAACTATTAGGTTAAATTAATTGTTTTCCTTTTATATTAGGTAAGTAGGTATGCCACTACAATAATTAAAAAAAAATAATTTTTTCCTTGAGGGTGACCCTTCCAATAAAATAGCACTCTCCTTGTGATAAAAATATATTTTGGTTTCAATGAATTTCAAGTTTGTGAATGCGAATGAATAAGTTTCATTGTATTATAATTGATATGTATAATAGGTACCTAATCTAGTACATCTATATTATCTTGTATCGTGTCTAGAACTAAAAACCAAAATATAATTAGTATACGGATGATGGATTTTACTTTTAATTATATGAAATATAGTAATATGGTACGTTATTTATTCAAAATTCAAAATTGTTTGTGTGTTTGTGTAAGACGACCTTAACAAAATTAGTTTTAAAATAACGGTCATTTCACAAAATAGTTTTCCTCAAAAAATTGTTGTCCATATGTCAACAACAACAACAACAACAATAATAATAATAATAATAATAATAATAATAATAATAATAATAATAATAATAATAATAATAACAATATAATAATTAGCATTAATTGTAATATACGGCTTATTATTATTATAACAAACGATACGATTATATGAAGTTAGGTAAGTTAACCGGTTTATTCGTGAGAAGGAAAAAATTGAAGACTGGTTTGGGTATTTCCTTGGATAACATTCATATATAAGTTGAAGGTCAATACACTGGAAGTGATTAAAATTTAGTTTACAACAAATATTGGCGAAATAAGAAACGTGCGCGGACCCTATATAAGCAGTAACCGGCAGATGCAGAAGATCAGTGTTCAGTGAACATAACATTTTCAAAGACGAATATTCAGCAATCTCAAGAATCATGAAATCTTACACAGCGGTATGTATTGCTTGTTCAATATTATTGTTAGTCCATTACATTTTTAAATTTGAGTTGTAAAAAAATTTTTTATCAAATACATAGTCTTATTAACGTAATATACGAATAACTTAGACTTGTTAGCCATTTTGAGGTATTCAAAAACAACTAATGTTTTTTAGTCAAATGTAAATAGCCTGATTCAATCTGTACAGTACATAATCGTTGAAAAATTCATATCTGTCTTAAAAACTGATTTTCAAGAAGAAAATAAAAAACAAAAATTCCATGCCAGAAAAAACAAAATATTTACTCTGTTCAATAACTAAAATAATTAAAATAATTTTTCCTAAAATGGGGTTAAATTTTTTTTCGAACCTAATATTTTATATTAATTACTACTAAACTGTTGTACTTTAAATTTATTTCATGAGTCATGAACCTACTATAGTTACATTTATGTAACAATAGTATGGATAATATTTTTAAATGTACATAATACATTACAGATTATTGAAATAATTTTTTACCTATTTTAGCGATTTATTGGTTTATCATTAATTTTATTTTTAATTGTTAAAATATTTGTGATAAAATTATATCCATTTCTTAAATATATAAAAAGTTAAAAATATCAATATTTCTAAGAATTATATCATACGATGTAGGTATAGATTACTAAAAAATAAACTTTATATTGATTGAAATATTATTGTTGTACAGATATTGGCTTTGTGCCTTGTCGTCCTCGTGATGACTCAACAAGCAACTTCCGAACCAGAACCTGCACCAGCCAAGGGCCACAATGGTGGATATGGTGGTGGATATGGTGGTGGACACGGTGGCGGACACGGTGGCGGATATAATGGTGGACACGGTGGTGGTGGACACAATGGTGGATATGGTGGACATGGTGGACACAATGGTGGTGGACACAACGGTGGATACGGTGGACATGGTGGACACGGACATGGTGGTGGTGGACACGGACATGGCGGTGGTGGATACGGACATGGAGGTGGTGGACACGGAGGACATGGTTACGGACATCATTAGAACAATTTATAATTCTAGCCCATACAGTACAATAATATTAAAAAAGTTAAAATTTTTTTTCATACCATGTTTAATCCAAAACCTGAATAAACGATAATTTATCATGGGATTTTCACCCATTTCAAACAATTGAGTGTTTATTATTTTTTTTCACATCTAATCAACATTGTGATATGAAAAAAAAACACAAATAATATACCATTGACTTAACTACAATAAGTATTTGGTTAACATTTTATCATTGTCAACAAAACATAAAATATAGTTGCAGGGGTAAAAATCATAATAATTTTATAATATCATATTTAACTTTTTGAATACTTCTTATACCTACAAAACCATTTTTACATACCCGCACAACATCATACAAACAAGCTTACTCAAAACATTCAAAATCAGGATAGGAACACTACACATTGTATAGTTTGATTATAAATTATCAGTATAATCAGTTGCGGTTTACCAAATTGAAAATAACTTTACAAAATATAAACTCAAATTTCAAGTATTTTTATGATCTTATATAATTAAATATTTCTTGTCAATATATACTATTTAAATCATAATATCAATTTTTACGACGCGTCGTAGTTTTAACCCAAAACGAAAAACACGTTTACATACAAAATTGGTACCACCTAGGTAACATATAGTATAAATATATAGTAACCTACATAGTTTTAAGTTGTATTGAATAATAATAATATGGTATCTATAGTGCTGAGAAAGTAAAATATAAAATGTTTTAGTAAAAGTCATATTACTATCTGATGTACATTTTTGGGTATTATTTACAATTCATAATTATTGAGATTTAAGTTATATTTAACGGTTAAATACTTCGGCTGAAATTACAAATCATGTTTATTTTTTATTTGCCATAAACATTACAGCAGTCAGCACCGCCAATATATAAATATTGAAATATGATACACACAAGTAAATAAAAATTAGTTGAGCTAATTACGTTTCCAATGTTTATAATTTATTGACTTCTTTGTCAAATATAATATACAAATGTCTTAGAGTATCACAAAAAATAACTTGTTCCGAAAACTTAGTTAAGTTTTCCTTATAATATAATATATACCTATAGCAATCTACATCTCCATTACGACCAACAATGTTATAATAAAGAATCCGCTTCGTTGTAACTTGTAAGTAAATAATAACAATATAGGTCCGTACACGCACACCAGTTTACATTCGTAAAGGTAAAGCACCTTGTAGCCAAGGAAAGTTAAGTACCGAATATGTTTTTAATGGAATTTTTAAAATAGTTTTTATCAAAGTAAAAAGGATCTCTGCTGACACTGCAACTGTCTGTAGAGAGGTTTTAAATTACGTAATTTCTAAAATAACTCTACACAAAACCTACTCGGTGTCTGCAGATTTTCCAGGCTAAAGCACGCTTTTAAAATCATCGTGGTATAGTCTCCTGCATATAAAACAATATACAATGCGAGTTTTTCAACAGTTATCACTTATCCACTTGATACATTTTCAATCAATTTTGATATTTTAAAAATTAAAACAAGACTAAAAGTACCTACCTAGCTGTTTTGAAAATTTCAAAAATAAAATGTAAATAACTGTTTGACCGAGGGGGGGGGGATCAATCAAGTATCAATAACACATGTAATACTTTCAATTGGCTTATTGGCCCCGCGATAGTCGATGAACTAAGTGGTTTCGTTAGGTGGATTACGGGGTCATTATTGATACTTGCAGTATTATAGACATTCGAGTCAAATTCGTTCCGGTGTTCGGACTTAAAGTAATTACAAGTGGACTTGTTCCACTTTCCGATAATTTTTCACTCGTTATATCAATATATATATATATATATAGCATGTATGTAACTACATTAAAAGTTTTCTCAACTTGTTGTAATTATAATAAAGACTACTATTATTGGTATACACAGCGCACTTACCTAATTTTATTATAATATCATATACGGAAAAATGTATAACGCAATATCATACTGAGATACTTCAAAATTGATTACGTGGTAATGGGTTAACATGTCGTGAATAGAAAAAAACGTTTACCTATAGTTCTTAATAACCTATACACGGCTAATCATAACTACTAGTCGAAATTGCTTCTAATTTATTATTTAATGACTGTATTAAATTTAATATTATTTTCAATGTATAGAATTATATTAATCAAATATTAATACGATTGCTTAACCTAACCTCTTTGACAATATATTTTATTTTAATTATAGTAAATATCGTACTAACTACTCAGTACTTACTAATCTCACAATATATGGTGCTGAATTCATGTATGGTCGCAGGTCAATAACAATACTTCTTTCATCTTCATCAACTTTTAATCTCTGAAAAGTGTTTATGTAAATTATTTAATTTTATAAATGTTGAAACTATAATTAAGGGGCAACACTTCAAAAATAAAAATTCATGTCATATTATACATATGACGTATGTATAGACGAGTGTATCTATAAATTATTGAACAATTTTACCAATTCCAATCATCAATTCCTCCAGATACACCATCTATATATAATATATACATATATGTATTTATATATAGATAGATAGTATGCACTATGAAGCAATAACTATCAAAAATGTTACCATACAAGTATACAACTTACTATCAACAAAATCATAAACATTCTTGTTGGAAAGTATAATTAAAATTGTCTGTAACAAACCTGAAACTGTTGAGTGTCGTGACAAGTATACGTGGACTTTCTAAGGAGCTCCAATTTTGTACAATAATTTTCATCGTGCAAAGGAGTGAGGTATAAATTGTGCTCAAGGATGACGTTTAACTGAGACCGAAGAATAAATCCTTTAAGTAAGCCATAGCATTTATGCTCTATATTCCTTCTCTGTGAACAATGTTTTAGAAGACATTAAGACATTATTAACAAGTTGTGAAACTTGGTAAATCCCTTATTCATATATTTACCCGGCAGAAACAAACTTTTGATGCTACCACGGGAAACCCGTTATGTTTAGTTGAGTTCAATATATCCACTAATTTTCCAACCATTAGTATGTGAGGTATTGCACAGACTATATCACTCATAAAGTCTTCTGTCGTTATATCACTAGTTAAAGGCGGTGGTTCGCTTACTAATAAAGGAACACCAGACAGCTTAATCTGCATTTCATAAATACCCTTAAACACATAAATCTAAGATAATCACAACTAAAATCACTTTTCTTCATACTATGCAGTACTTATCACATTTACATAAATCATTTTGAGTTAAAAGTTATGTAGTCTATATAATTGTCATCCAATTGAAAATTAATAAATGTATATATTACAATATATTTACATTATTACCTTGCATCGAATCGTACATAGCTTATATTATGCAGTTAATACATTTAGTTTATACTTTGTTTTGTAATTCCAGTAAGAAAAACTCACGAAGCCTCTGGTACTACATTTTTAGTTTTTTAACTTAGAAAAAAATGGTATAAATATTGCCACATAGATACATCGAAAAAAAACTAAAAAAAATCAGATATCTAAAATGTCTTTACTTATATTCAACTTTAAAAGATCTAAAATATTTTGAAAATTATAGCATGATTAGCAAATGATAATGTAAATAACTATTAAACATATCAAGTACATACATTGCTTATATATTTTCGGTTTTCCAAAATATTATTTATTGGCTTTAATAACTTAAAAAATTATTGAGAAGACAGAATACATTTTCCAAAAACACTCTCTTAATGTTGAAGATTTGACCAAATACTACCTACCATACACACAAATCTACAACCTATGATTTTTATTTTGTTTGATAAATGCGTATTTTAATCAGTTAATAAGTTAGTGTTTTGAACAATTCAGAGTGTTTAGAACCTTAAAGTCCATTAAGTAAATAAGTTGATACAAATAAATATTTTCCGACCAAATAATATATTGATACGCCTATGCGATGATTAAATATAAAATAATTTCAAATATATCTATGTGTCATATTATAATACTATAATATATCATAGTGATGCATGTTATAATAGTTTTTGCAACTTACGTCTGTAAAAAAATCACCAGTCCATTTAGCTGTGAATAAAGTTATCATCAGTGGCAACAAGAACTGAACATTGCCTGTGGCTTCAATAAATACAACTGTCAGACTTATAGTGGCTCTGACGATTCCTCCCAATTGCGCAGCAGCTCCAAGTAATGCGTATTTTCCTGGGTCGTTTCCAATCTGCAATTAATATGAAACTGTTTATCAATAAAATAAAATAAATACTTCACAAGATCGAAATTGAAGTGGTACGTGTTAAGTTTCTAAACATAAGTTTAGAACACCTTACATCCTCGCTGTGTTCACCCGTTAGTTACCAGTACATTGTTACGATAGTTCGTATTAAGATATTTAATTAAGATTGTTGATTTTAAGTAACTATTATTATAGTACAAGCATTCAAACTATCCAAAGTATTAAGGCATTTGGAAATATAGTTTATGGCTTTGTATTAAAATACGTTTAGAAACCTGGAATTTATCTAGCTCACAGAGAGCTTTCCAAACTCGTTTATTTAAAATAGCAATATTATTTTTAAAAAAAACATAGGTACAAATAGCGATTGTTAGTTATTAATGTTATTATATATTTAATGAAACACTTTCAAGATATCTCTTACATAAAATGTGCTCATCTCCACAGATATAGCATTATTATAGCATTGCACATTTTCAGAAATAATCTTTTTCTGGAGATAATTCCCTCCCCCAATAGATGGGTTCAGAATTCGCTGTGTCGTGTTGTGTTACTTATTATATAATATATAATTTATATGATACAATTCGTTGGTAACAGAATGTTGGCAACACGTTATACTGACAATACAAGTTGTATGTTATTGTTATATTCAACTTTGTTTGACACGTATGTTTTGAACCATTACTTATAACTTTAATTTGTTTCTGGATAAACAAAACTTTTATGAATACAATTAAACCACTTTTTGACATATTATAACGAAAGTAAATACCTAATATTCAACAACGTGGATTTAGACTGTATGAGCAAATATTTGTAGAAATTAAACTTCAAACCAGTATGATGAGTATAGAAAGTACCTGAGACTTAAAATGTTCAGAATTTAATTTCAATTATTTATAAGATATGAACTAGGGAGTGGATTCAAATAATATCCTAAAACAACACGAAAAATGACATAAAAAAATACGACTTACTGCTCTAATAATATTACAAGACATAAAAAATTATCAAATAAAAACTACCCGTATCCTACTCACCAATCAGTATTATTTAAATTTCCGTAATTGGGAGTATCGGTATTGTAAGTCATGAAAAAAAATACCTATCTATAGAATATAGTCGTATGCGAATCTATCTGCAAGTGACGCTAATGTCGTAAGTCAGATCGTTGTGCAGCCACCGCCGTTTTTCTCTGACACATTGATAAAAACATACGTAATCAAAATAATATAATAAGACAAATAAATAACTCCTATTTATTATTTTTTTTTTTTTTTTTGAGGGGGGGGGGGTGGTTTATTATAAATGTTGATCAAATTTTATGCATTTTTATAAAATCTTTGAAAAAAATATTCAAAATTAAATAAATTTCCAAAAAATACTCTCAACATGAAAAATAGGAAAAAAAGTTTTATTTTAAAGTTCTGAATGCATCTGACATATGAAACAAATTATGTAATTAGAACGCAATGTTTTGAAACATTCAGAAACAAATAAAATTTTCATTTAAATCCATGCCTTAGTTATGACTTATTCAAATAACAACTATAGTCTATAATTAACATACAATTAATTTTCAAATAAAAACTTTTTGTAAAAAAAGAGGGGATAAAAATATAATAATATAGTTGTTATCTTAAAATGTTCTACTCTTAAAAGTTTTTAAAATATGAAAAAAACAATTGTTTTCTACTCGAGTTTATAGTTTAATTATAGAAGTTTAATTAGTTCATATATTATAGTATTCAAATATAACGTATATATTATATTGTTATGTAACAATAGTTTATTTTAACTAAGCTGGAAAAATATATAAAAAGTAAACATATTTAATGCTTTCAAAATTTAACTCATACATTTGTTATTAATTGCTTAGTTGTATTATATTATTTAATATTAATGCTATCACATAGCCACTTACAGTACCAGGAGAATAATAATGAATAGCTATGCTTGCAATGCGTCCCCAAGCAGCTCCAATCAATAACGAAGGTAAAAACAATCCAGCTGACATGTTAAGGCCGACAATTAACTCGGTTAATATGAAAAAAATTACACAATAAACTAATAATGGAACGACTGAATATGCTTCTGTAAATAATAGGAAAAGATTAAATAAATAACTATTACCAAATTCTAAAAAAATATTATCAATTAATAGGTATGTTTTATTTTATTAGTATAATACATTAATTATTATTGAAAATAATTAAAACAATTAAAATTATTATTTGTATTGAAAAGTAAGAAAATTAATACAATAACTTGAATAAATAAAATGATGAGAAACTTTCTTAAAAATTGAAATTGTTGTAAACAATATTTCCTTAATGTCCTTACCATGCATAAATTGAATAATAATTTTATATATTTATTATTTTAATATTATAAATGAATATAGCACATACCTTGTAATAATGTAAAAAATATATATGTTTTTTTTTTAATTAAGAAGAAAAGCCTCGATAACGTGACCATTGGCTTGTTTTTACATATAATGATAACTTAAATTAGATTGTACAGTTCAGTATCTTTCAAAAATAAAATTATATTTTGGGTAAAATATATTATGTGTATTGCTTATGTTTTTATATTTTAGATTTATCATTTAAGATTCTTTTTATTTTTTATCTAATTTTAAAGATGTTCATTCCCAAATAAAATCAATTTCTTTTATATAATTTACACAATGGACGATTTTACATTTGAAAATATTTATGTAAATATAAAGTCCTTAATATTTATACAATGTAAAAATTAAATTTGAGTGACTGCATTATATTTTTTAGTTTGGTATATTATTATGAAAAAAAAATGCTTGTATTATTGACTTTTATAAATCGAATACGAATATTGTATTTATAAGATTCAAATACAAGTGTTAAATTAACTAAACACAATAACACAAAAAATCTATAATTACCAATTGGATAATGGAATAATGATCTGATATTTTCTTCTTGACTACGAAGCCAAAATGAGCTTATTTCATTATAACTCCCTGCTGGACAATACATCTGCAACAAACCTATCATAAAGGTAAAAGCCGTTTTCATAATAACTATAATCTTAAGCTATAAAAATTTTCGTTTAGTTTTAATTTAAATTAATACTTATCACTAAACACCATTTAAATTCATCATCAGGTACGTTTTTTATAATTAACATTATAACAGACAATTGATAAATAATAATGCGTAAAAACTTTTAATACAAAAAATTGATCTATAGATTTCAAATCAAAAATAAATATTGCAGTTTAGTGTACATTTATTATAATATGCAAATGTATATAAAGCCATTTAAACTCAAACTTTTCGGAATAAACACTTTGGAGATTATAATTTTAAGTTCTTATGCGATATATCTAGTTGTTTGTAATGTAAAATTGTTAAGTATTAATTGTAAGTTTGTGCCTATATGACTGTTTAAACTAATTTTATATTCATAGAGAAAAGTATAGAATCAACTAACAATGAAAATAATGTTAGGCAGTGAGGGGAAATTAATTAAAAAGATAAAGACACGTTTAACTTATTATTCTATTAGATTATTTTTAGCGTATTTCTTACTTGTACTGCATTAGACGAGCTTATCTCTAGTTTTGTTTGGCAGTTGTTGAACAAAATCATGGATGTTAAATTAATTATTGCAACAAACACTGCGACGAATACAGATTCTAGAAGTTTTTTTCTATTGGATATGATGTGTCTAAACAAATAAAACGTAATGTTTATTAAAATATATTATTTCATAACTTGTTGAAAATAAATAAATTTATAAAAACGAACTTCATTCTGAAAATTGATAAACGATAATTAATATTGACAAATAAAGCTCCAAGTAAACCGCCGAATATCCCAAATATAATAAAAATGGGGAATTCTGAATAGGAAAAATAAATTGTGTTTTCATTAAACTTCCCAAAAAAGTAAATACTTTTGCTGTGAACAGATTCTGATGGATCTATAGAAAAGTATAAGTATATTAAATCTTTTATTATGAGGCACATCGTACATTTGTGTAGTACAAGAAAACTCACTTGTATTATTAGTAAACAGTACGTTTTTACCAGCGTTATATGTTGGAAAAGCTATTGCTGCACAAAAAAACACTTTCCACATAAGACTTGAGCTCCAAAAACTTGTTCCTTCTTCAAGACTCATTAATGTCCCTCCTAAAAAAAAACAAAAACAAATAAATATAAAAGTTTCTATTTTAGAAAATTTAGAAATATATAATAAGTCACGTAAATGTTATAGTTTTTCTTTTAACCATTACATTTTTTTGCCGCTATTTTTTCATTATATTTTTATATTTTTTGTATTCATAATTTATTGACTTATTTATTTAAATGCTATTAACAATGGATAACAGATTTACTAATTAAAAAATATATCACGAGGAATTAATAGATATTCATACGTAGTAAATAATTTCCAATAATTTATTAAACATTTTCAAATATTAATACTGCTGTGTTTCATCTATTTTAGATCTTCGTAATATCTAACAAGCTAGTTGACCATCACTACCTGTCACCTAAAAATCGTCTGCACGATGAGTGTAAAGTTCAAAGATAATTAGATAAGACACCAGGTATTAAAATAAAGTTTGTTATTCTCAACATTGCATTTAAGATCCAGTTCAAAATAATAAAATATATTATATTGAAGTAGAACGATTTTTTTAAAGTTTTTTTTCTGCTTACGATGAGAACGAATATTTTTAATTTCATATCCTGAAGCAGATTTTTCTTCTATTATTTCAAAAGACAATTTTTTATTTATACGCATTTTGAGTTCAGACAAGTGGTAAAGCGTCAGACCTTTAAAGGATAGGTATCCCTCGAATATGAGCTATACCAAACATTTTAAGAGCATTTCCGACTTCCGTTAAACATTTTCAACTTAGCTGCAACTTTCATTTGTGGCATCCAATTAATAAAATAGTAATTGTCTCATACAACTGAATGACATCGAATAGGTATTAATATAATTAATAAAGGTTTCCATTAGTTATAAAAGTGTGTCATCAATATTAGTCGATATAGAAATAATACGATCCCGTTGTAAATATAGTACAATTTAGTGCAAAAGTGTACTTATATTATAATACATATTTTCGATTGTCAACACTATAGGTAATATTTTATGAAAACTAAAATGATATATTTACCTACAGGTGATCCAAAAGCAGCAGATAATCCCGCTGCAGCACCTGCCGCCATCATGTCTCTCCTTTCTCGATCATTTTGTAAAGGTCCGATGACTTTCCGGCCAGGACCGTTTCTAAAACTTTTCCACCAAGCTTCAACGACTGAACCACCAACCATTGCTCCAATGTGGATCAATGGTCCTTCCTAAAATATTGATACTTTTTTATTAATGAGTATCCAATAAATGTGCTCAATAACTGTTTCAATATATAAATATTAATTTAAAATACATAAAAGTTGTACAAACACAATTTTATTTACTTAATAACATTCTTTGTTTTTCGATACGTGTATGAACATACGCTTTATTATCATTATTATTATTATATTTTTATTTTTTAAATTATTACTCCAGGTTACTGAAAACCGTAATTAAAATTTGATTTTACAATAGTACCAAATCAAGGTTCCTCATATAAAATTTTATAATGCAAAATATTTTATTTTCAGTAAACTTTGTTGAACAAATCACATTCTTGAATTGTTTTACTACTCAAAGATTGTCTCGTGGTGATACAAACTTCTGTTTTTCAAATGAGAACCCCTCTCATACGGTAAATTAGTTAATGGGTAATTTTTTCGAAAATCTTGATGTACCACATTCAAAATTCAAATGAGTGGTTTCTCAGTTATTAAAATGTTTGTATTAAGGATAATAGTCCTTAAAACTGGTTGTACATAAATACAAAGTAGAAGTGAAATTGGATCCAGTATTATACTTGGGCCATTTTTACAAATTATTTATATCGATAGATTAATATGAATGACTACAATTCACCATAGTCCCCATTTCTTAAAAATTCATTACTAAGGACCTTTTACCGTTAGAACTCAAAGTTAAATAACTCAAAAACTACTTTGATACTTCAAAAATTTCAGAAAAATGATCTGCTGTATAATTTATAGTTGAATAGTCTTGTTTTCATTTGAAAAACTGAAGTTTGTATCTCCACAGGACACTTTTTAAGTAGTATAAAAAAAAAATCTCAAGAATTTGAAAATATGGTCATAAAGTAAATTTAAAAATTTAAAAAACCAGATTTTGAATAACTAACTGTACTATCGAAGAAAAAAGAGGGTGAGCATGCTTGGTGAATCACCCTGTATATCAATAAGTGATGTAGATAATGATCAAATATTTCACTACCAGTTAAATGATGTGGTTCAAGATCTTTTTATTATTGATTAAAAATTAAGATAAACAAAATAGCACAATTTATTATTATTGTTAGCGATAGAATCGTAACAAAATATACCAAATACCTTTCCTCCACCAAGACCTGCTATGCAGACGCACACCACGCTTATTACTTTTACCAATAAACATCGAACAGCCGTCATTCTTGGTATACGAATTCCGTTTAAATAAGATATTACAAATGGAATACCACTTCCAGCAGCAGAGGGCTAAATTAAATATAACAATAGAGTATTAACTGTTATAATGCGGAGTAAAATATACAAAATATTATCGGTAAAAGGAAAATATGGTTTTTTATATGAATTGAACAATTTAAAGAACGTTATTAATTTTAAATGGTATGATTATGGAAAATAATAATGTACAGCATTTTTTTTTCACCGATTTTGTGTTATTCAAAATATGAGTATCTATGGCCTGTAGAGAAAAATAACTCCTATATATCTGATGTTTATAAAATATATATATATGTTATATGTATATGTATGGTGTTAATCATATACAGCAATGACTATAATTGAATTAGTTTGTTGTAAACCTACCAGTTAAAAAAATTTATGTAGAATGTACTGAATTTATACAACTTGAATTACTCAAAACATTTTTTTTATAAATAGTTTATTACTAATCAATTTGTTTTAAAGCAAAATAGTTTGAAACATAGTTTCTAGACAATGTTGAGTAACTATTTAATGGGTATTTTAGTATTTTAGCAAGGTTGATATAGTTGAAATTACTGTAATACCTACTTGGTTTTTAATATTTATATTAGCTACCACCAAAGACGTCATAACATTATACAAACTATTATACATAATTTTATAGTATTAACCTCCATAAATAGCACTACACAACATCCAACAATCGTAGGGATGACGGTGAAAAGTATCCAAATAATCAGGCACTCTACCGTTGAGTGCTTAACATCAATACAATTTCGAATCGATTGAAACTTCCAATTACAGAAATATTCAATTACAGTATCAATAAAAATTCCAACTGCTGCAGTACATATGGCAATCGAAAAATAAATAAGCCATCTAATCACATTACTCGCCACTACTGTCTTATAACCGTTTAACTTTTCTTCTCTAACAGTAAGTTCACTTTCGTAATGATCGTAATCCAAACTCTAAAAACATAATAATTTATCGTATTATTAAATAATTCGATTAGGATCATAAAAGAACATCCCAATACATTATAACTTATAAGCAATAGTTAAAATCTCACTTCATAATCCGACGATACGTAATTTATTGAGTGCGATCTAGGTTTCGAGTTCACTGCAGATAAAGTGTTACTAATTGTTGACAGGCTGGATCCCTGCAAAAATAAATAAATCTAAAATCCATATTTGTATGATAATACAATTGAAATAAAAATAACCAAAAAAAGTAGGCAGTACCTATAGGTATATTTTTCTTTAAACCGAACAGTACAGTTATCTGTTTGGAAAGCTTTTATCAAACGATGGTTTTTATGGATACTGTGTTAATTTCATGTTATTTGTCATTCAAGTGTATAGCTTTGGCTTGTAAGTGTATAGTTATCCTAATTACTTGTTGTATTTAAAATACAAATTTTAAGTTTTTTTTAATAACTATCCCATACAGTTCAATAAATTATTGTCTCCTGGGATAACTTTTATTACCCGTATAATTAATAAAGGAAAACCCAATAATGTCTTTTGGTGTTTCGAATTCAGCCTAATAAAATGTTAAATATACAAGGTGCATCCTATATGGCTATATACTTATTATGTTTGTTTAAATGGACTAGAAATGTCGTAATAAAACAAATTAAAAGCTTCGCATCAATGCCAAATGTCGACCTCTGCCTCGGTCGGGCATTCATCCAGTTGGCAAAAAATATATATATGTATATATATATATAATGGTTTTTTTTTATTACTGTTTGGCATTTGGTGTCATTAAAACTCAATATGACCGAACATTTTGGGAACAATTTAAATAAATTTATTATAAGTACAGCTACTATATTTGTTAGTTTATGGTTAATATTATTTTTTTAAAACAGTGTATTAATTAAAGATGTGTAAAAAAACTCAATAATTAACGTTATAGAATATTTATGAAGTATTCCAAAAAACAACAAATAAAATAAAATTATGAATAGAAGCTAATATTTAGAAATATAATAAATATTCTATTAAATTGTACATAACAATATTTGATTTAAAATATTTTAGGAACAATTTTAAATATACCAGTGGAAACAACAAAACTTTAATGATTTTATGGTATTTATGATTATAATTTGTAGGTTGATCCTAGAAATGTAGTTTGAACAAAACATTTTGATAAATACCTCACGATTGTGATTGATACATCCAACTCCGCTCATGAATTTCGACTTATGCCAATTATAATTTAAAACGTGCGTAGTAAATCCATAGTTATCGATTTCATTATTCTAATAAAAAAAATACATATACATAGATAATGGAATTATAATCAGTAACACCAGTAGAATTATTAATGTAATATAAACTTGCCATTTTATTTTTTAAATAATTAATATAGGTTTACATCAATTCTAACAGAAGTTATTGTCAAAACACTAACAAATAATTTCTTAACGATTTGTGTAATTATCGGCGGCGATGTAACACACTGACTGCAGTTGCTCTATTGGCACAAAAATTAAATTTATCACACAACGACTACCAATGAAATGTTTTTTGTGGCTTATAAAACATTTCGTCATAATGGTATTGTACTTTCTGTATGGTTTTATTATAGTTCTAAGTTTGACACAATTCTAAATCGTATAAACTGTTTAACTATACATATTCAGCCTATGGCTAAAATATTTGTTTAAATTAATTATTTTCAATACATTACATTATTTTGATATTCTTTTATACATAGGTACATAGGATATATAAAAATAATAAATAATAAATTTTTATATAAATTCATACAATATACACATAGTATACAACAATAAATTATGTAATTTAAATTCAGGTTGAGTGAACTTGATAAATAATCTCAAATCACGTCACTCTTCGATACCCGTCTAGATTGATCGCAAATGCTTATTTAGATGAATATTTTTTAGAGTTTCCCAGAAAACGTGATATACGTTAAACTTGTTAAAAATACTATTTTCGGGCAAACTGAGTTCCGGTCAAGGATAATTAGATCGTACTCAATTATTATAATATTATATAAAAGCAACCCTGGTTACTCACTCAACTTCAGTGTCAGCACTTTTAACACTAACTTTTAACTTTATCGGTGACGACGGTAAAATAATAATCGTATAATAATACAACTATACTATATAGGACCGAAAACTTTAATCGACTTTAATGACATGGTCACATGGACATATTATACCAAGTCAAATCATCTAACGCCATTATTATAAACGAGTTAGGTATCCTATGATGGTTAGTGTAATACGCATAGAACGCTGAACGTTTGAATCGCTTCCGAGTTAAACCATATCGAACTTTATGGGGGGATAGAAAAAAGATTATACCTACCATACGAAAGAAATAATATTCGACTTCGGCCATAGTACGAAATGGACCACCGCCGTGTTGACTGTGCGGTGCGACGTACAATAGTCGCCGTCGGTTATTTATCGCGTAGCAAATCCTCCGGCGGCACGATAGCAGGTATGGGCTGCAGATATATAATATATATATATTATATATATTGGTAAAGTTGAGAACCGATCGTAATATCGCGAGTCCGACCCCTCCCCCCTCCCCACTCACACTCGCTCGTTGCCCACATACCAGCTCACTGCTCACCCTGCTGCAGTATAGGTATGTTGTAGTAATCCAGAAGTTATAATCCTTTCGAGATTATTTCAAACGGTGCGGGTAGTATGTAAGTACGCGCGAATTCGGGAACGTTATAATATGATAAATTTATGATAAAAGTACTACGTGTACACGTACAACACTAATATACTTACTGTATAATATTATAATATACCTACAGGGTGACTATATCTTAAGACTTAGCGATTAATTTCCGAGAACAAATAATTGTATACGCTTTTATAATAAAGTTCGAGATGGGTGATAAAATGATAATTCAAATCTTTCAAGTCGTGTATGAAAACAATTTAAAGAGGAAAATTATTATATATATATATATATATTAGGTAGTTAGAAATTAGAATTGAACAGCCTGTTACGACCGAATATGAATTGAAACACCCCACTGGATATTTATTATAATAATAATAATAATAATAATGTTATATATATATAGAGCCATAGAGGGTAAATTGACGTTTTCTGGTATTCAATACGAGAAGTTAGAAACGCGGCGATTTCCGTTTGGAAAAACATACATGAAATATCTCACAGCAATAAAAAAAAATTATAATTTAAAAAGAAAAATATATAAGTATAGAATTTCAAACAGAAATCCGACCGACGATAAAATGTACGACAGTTTTGCGTTGTTGAGATAATCGTTCTGTATACATATATATACATAGGTACTCCCCACATAGCATTTATACACATATATATATACACTCGCATTTCGGTTTGTGGAGGCAATCGAACGGTATGCGGTGATTGGTGGAGGGGGGGCACGAGAAATAAATGCTGGTATTACCAGTATTTTTTTCCCCTCATACTTGTTCTCCATTTTTTTTCTCTCTCTATCACTCCTCCTCTTTCTGTCCCACTGCCGTATACATCGGTTCCCTTGCATCCGCATCCGCTGCCGATACCGCCGGAAATCTGTAAAGTCTCACGGTTCGCTAGAATCGCTGCGATCGTTTTCTAGTTTGCGCGATATCATCGCGCAAATAATGTCCACCGAAAAGCAGCGCCACACATACCCACACGCGCACACAGACCCACACACCCGCCCGTTCGGGCCAACCCCGCCGGCGGAGGCAGGGTCGGAATCGTCGTCGTCGCCGCCGCCGCCGCGGTCGTCCTGCTCCTTCGCGGCTCGTCCGTTTCACCGCCGACACCGCCGCGGGCACACATTGGCGAATTCAGTGTCGTGTCGCGTGCACTGCGAACAGGATATAATTTCGTTCGCCGCGATCCGCCACCGCCGTCGTACCACCGACTCCGCCGCCGCCGCGTTTACGCCACGATAATAATATATGATTTCCGACCTTTTCCGCTCACATACTTTGGCCACATAATATAAATAATATGTATACATTATTATTATAATATAATAAAATAAACCGAAATGTTATTGTGTTTCCGTCATTTCGTCCACCCCGTGCACGCAGCGTACTACAACAATAATAATCATAACAATGATAATAATATTTATTAAAATTTAAAACGTAATAGATTATTATTTTACAATATTTTAAATTTTTGAATATTTTTTTTAACTTACCTCCCCCGTTCGATTTTCTCACACCATTATCCCGTGCAACACTACCGGTTGCAATACGCTACGATTATCGTCGAGATCAGAATCTAATCGAGTCATCCTAACACGGAGCCACTAACTGTAGGTACAAAGTAACATTTCAAATATCACGTTTCGTATTATTTATACGTAATAATATTTTCTGTTAGAACAAGTGATGATCATACAAACTTTAATGTGTGATGATATATCATATCTGTAAATAGCTATGTATAGATTATTAGTTTTCAGAGTATTATTTTCAATACCGGAGTATAATCCACTGTTAAGTAGAGAATCCAGAAGTGTTTCCAGTGGGTGGGTTTCTTCGCCAAATCAGTCTGGTCGTTAACCTGCTTGTAAAACTTAAGCATATTACACAAGATGTGTATAGATTGTTTAATTAAAATAAAGCACAAAAAAAAAAAAAATTATACATTACTTTTTGTTTTTATTTCTAAACGGTCAGAATTCAAGTGTACTAGAAAGCTATTCTATAAGTATACAGAATGTTACAGAGATATATGACAAATGAAATAACTTATGTTCTAATCAATTTTTTTTTTCGTATAATTAATTGACAATAATAAATAATTAATACGTGTAATACAAGCATCTTTTAATTAAATAATGATAAAAAATAAATTTATTAAAACACGAGTATTTCATTTGTCATATCTTTCTGATACACCCTGTATAGTTGAATTACCTCAAAATGTTTGATTGCTATTTTGTTATGACCATTTACAATGTTTAAACACTAATACCCTCGCCCAAACAATCGTTTTACGATTTCAGTAATTTATTATTGTTATCTAACAAATTATTTTAATAGAAAACACTACGACTGTTTGGCGCCAAATCAAAGAAATCGAGAAGAATACAAAATGTCTTGATCCCGTGTGTTTTTTTTTACATATATGTCGTAAGCATCCAAGCGATATCAATATCTCTAAAAAAAAATAGTTTATTTACTTATAGTGATTGACACAGGTTAATATATAATAACTAATAAGCATAGTATAGTAAATAACCTGTATAGGTACCATTATAAACTTATATCCAACTTATAATGATAAACTGATAGATAATACGTACATATTTTATTGTCTATTTATGTATATAAATCGAATTACCATACTATATACATTTGCTATTTAGTATATACAAATACGGTCGTCCCAATTATTATAAAATTAGTACTGTTTTCAGTTGGGTACTGATGAATATTTCATACACGAATTTTGGTACATTCATTATACATCCTAAACATAGCTTTTCCTAACAAAATGGTCCATGCTGTTTTTACTCTCGAAACTAGAGGTAATTATGTATGTTTAAATCAAGAAATTATAAATATTTTAAACTTTATATTGTACTTATTGTAATCTGAAAATGTATATGAATTGAATTTAAAGTTGGGTTAATCATTTCCCCTAAAATATATGTTTATATATACGTATTTACTATTTATGTAGATTTAAAATGAAAAACAAACCATAATCAACCACTTAGATCATTACAATAATAATTTAAAAGCCGTATAAAATATACACGCCATTCAAATTGAATTGTAGTTTAAAATTTTCGTTTAAATAATGTTAAAAGTAAAGTTACAAATAATGATTATGCAAAACCACCAAAATCACTTAAATGAACACACACACACACACACTGATGTATATATTATGTTTACCTGCCTAACTATCAACTGTTACAATGTATATACCCCCACGAGAGACTAAATTAAAGTTAAATATTATACATACTAGATGCATATATACGATATACATACGTATATTATATTGTATGCGTATAATAAATATTATATGTACACAGGTAGAACTAAAACTATTGTGTGACAATATTATTGTACTTGCAGTACATAATTAATATAATAACAATTCAGAATGTATCAATAGAGTTTTTCGTACATTTGACTGATTATTATTATTATTATTTTATAAAATTATATTTAGTAGGTACCTACCTAAACCATCTAGTTTTTAATTATGGTAGGTACATTATCCACAGTTCAATGTAATAATGGAAAATTATAAATTCAAGTGGTAAGTTTAAACTTGCAGTATTCGTTAAGATAATGTAATTTATTTAAAGTTTTTAAAGTAGCATTAAATTGTATAGACATTCCATCATTCCAATGTTTTAATGTTAAAAATTGATAACAAGAAGAAAACATGTATAACTTGAAGTTATTTTCAAAATAAAAGTTAATAATGAGTAATTATTTTAGAACAGAAAATTGAAATACATCAAATAGGTATATAAATATGTCGTTTCAATAAAATATTAAAATGGATACCCTTTTTATGTTTATCATCTTAAATATTATACGAAGAATAATTATAAATATAAAACAACTCTAAAAACTTAATTAATTAAAACTAAAATAGAAAAATGAATAAAGAAACTGAACCATTGAAGTGTACTTGTTATTTTTAAGATTTTAAAGAGGTTGTACATTACACTATTGTAAAAACATCGCAGTTAAAATAATTTGTAATAAGTGTTTAATAATAACTAAGATTAATAAATAAAATATAAAAAAAGATAAAACTAATCATACATTTAATACTGGATAGTAATCTCTAATAATAATAATAATATTTTGATTTTAATTAAATTTGTTTTTTAACTTAATAAGTATTAATAGTCCTAACCTATTCATTGCACAGTATTTAAATCCTCACATAAAAACATTTTTTTAATTATATTATGTGATGATAACACAATTAAAAATTTTAAATAAATATTATATAGAAAAATAATTTATTGGTGAACATATTATTCAAGTATCATAAAAAAAACATTTCGATATATTTAAAAGTGATGCCTTTTTCGTGGTATAGGTACCTACATTTTACAGTATTTATCAATATTTCGAAAATTTTCATTTAGTAATAACTAGTTAAAAAATTATAATTAGAGTTTATGTATCTTTTGTATTCTGCTTGTATAAAACCTACCTATACTGTTTGAATCCGTGTATAATGTCTACTTCAGAATTATGTGAATTTTGGTTAGGTGTTTTTCAACGTAAACGAAATCCTGACGGTTATCCAAAGTTAAAATGCATCATTAATCGCCTTAATTGTTTATTTTCCTCACGTGTAGAATAAAGCTTTACATCGTTGTTGTTGAATACTTGAATAATGTATTTGTTGACAGGTGTGCAAAAGGAATTTAACTATCATTTTATATTAGTTTCCCTTGGTAGTCTTTATTTCTGGATATGATAAGGATTAAAGTAGAACTTTCTACTGAAAATTACTGTTTATAACGACTATGTAGACAAATAATAATTATGGTAGTTAAAAAAATAACCAAGAAGTAAGTTTGGGTACAAAAAAAAAAAAGTTTAAAAAGTAAAATGTTTCCAAACAAATAATCTTTATAATATAGTAGCCAATACACTGCATATCCGTATAGGTAGGTATATAGAAAGTATAGCGGTAAAATGATTACCTATTTATGCAAAGAGTCTATAAATGTCGTATCTATAAGTTCAAAAGATAGTGGATCTTTTATTTTTTAAATGTTATTACTTTTGATATTATTATAATTAGTTAAGAAACTTACATAATACATGTCTTTAGTTTTCAATAAAAGTAGGTATAGTTATAGGCATAGTTCGTATAATTATAGTTTATAGTCTAAACTTTCGAAAACTATATAACGGATATCAATGATAGATAGCTAAAAAGGATATCATTAACCATTACCATAGATATCATATCATTTATTTGGTGGATAATAAATGTTGACAATAGATTATTATCATCATAATATTATCATGGAAAATTAAATAAGAAAATAACTGCCAAATTATGTTTGGATAAAAACCCCTTGCTTGTAAATCATTTAAATTGTAAAATTTATTTTGTTAAAATAGATATAGGTGTATTATTTTCTTAATTATTATTCAATATAATTACTAGTTATAATAAATGGTTATTTTTTTCTTTTTAAAATGGGAGTTATTAAGTTTATCCTATAAAATTGAGATTCATAAAATTTTGTAACAGCCATATAAAATCATTTATCATATTTAATTTATTCAGACGACAGTAAGTAATGTTTATTTTTCGTCGTCATTAATATTTGATAAGGCACTTACACATTAGAGCAAGGGTTCCAAAACTTTGAAATGCGCTGGTTGTATATGATTTTTAACAAGGATTATGGGCTAAGAAAATAAATTAGCTCATTTTATATAATGTACATAGTACATTCTGTATGTATATAAAACCATTTTTTTTAATAGTCATTATTAATTATGTCCATTATTCAAATATAATTCAATATAAGTCTATACATTTTAGTTTCTTTACAGTTTTTGGTAATTACGCAGTTTGTTTTTTATTCTTAATTTTTAATTTGTATATTGTAATAATGGCTTACTTAACCCAAATCTGTAGGTCGGATGTAATTATTAGAGGACTCTCAAGATTAGGAAGTATGTATTTGCTTAATATGTGACTAATGGATTTGCATAATTTGAACTCTAAATGGAATTTAACGATATAAAATTACTTACGCAATTTCGCCTGAATACGCATACAAAACAAGTATCATATTATAAGAGTAAGAAATTGAATATAAACTAAAATTCAATTTGTATCAATTAACATAAAAAATTCAATAAATTGAACATATTTGAAAGTATTAGTTCAAAAGTTACAATTATTTTAAAAAGTTGCATTAAAATACTAGTTGTAACTTTAATGTAAAACAAAAATCGATTAGGTTTAATTTGTTTTTTTGTTTTGTTTCTTTAACAATTTCAAAATCATTTTCATTTTGGTTTGAAGAGTGTCCAGACACTCAAAACACATTGGATATCGAATAGCGGATACACTAAAATGATATGATATTGCCGGGTATTTATAGATTAAGCACTCGTCTCGTTCCGAGGATAGTATTGTCTATAATTATAATAATTTGAATTTGATAAATCTTCGTATAAAAATAAATGTATCTTGAAAATATGGTTTAAAAATAAAAAAAATAAAAAAGTATTAATTAAATACTATAAGATACTTATGATATATATAATCCTTAAATGTTATAAAAAATTCGATGATTCGAAAAATGATCTTCAAGTGTATTTAAAAATTCCAAAAATCTGAATTTCAATATATGCATAATTTAATTATAAAAATAGGATGAGTATATACTTAAAAAAAACAAACCTTGTACTAATATTTTAATAATTATTCATTTCTAATATTCATGTATTTTTTTTCAGGTTGTACCTATTTGTGTGCTGGATATGTTCTAATATCAATACACATTTACTGTACTGGTTCTTAAAACATCTTTGTTCAATGGATACAATACATCTATCAACTTCTGTAGTGTCCGTCGATAAAACAACATCTTCTTAAAGCACGGTTAAAAAACACATTGACAATGAAAACGTGCTCCATCCTGCTTGGCGTACTAAGCTGTTGGTACATATTGACGTCGAAAATGGTGAAATCTGATTCCGGAACTTCTACTAAAGGTTAATAAAGCAAACACAATTAGCACTTATTTAAAAGTAGAATAGTCAAACTATAATGTTCGTTAGTAATATTTGTTATGCTTAGAATGGAGTTGAAATGTTTGTAGGGATTTTCACTTTTAAGTAAGCATCCATAATATAACTGATGATGGCATTCAATTTTCATACATTGACTGAAAAATTAAGCTGAACAAAAAAACTTCAAAAATAATTATTTTTTCTCTTTACACATCAATATAATATAATACTTATTACGTAAATTATTTACACGCTTTTATTGTCTGTTGTCGATTACTTATTCGGGTAACAAAAAATGCCGGAGGTTGCATAAGAATCGAATGATATATTCAAATATTTCCACCATTTTTGTTACACGCTTAAACCTTATCGCTATATACATTATAATTAAGAATATACCAAAGAAAAATATATTCATGCATTTAAAATACCTCATAAATGTTTACCGATATCATATAACATATTATTTATTTTTTTACTTTAATTCATTTGATTATTACCCTCATCATCTTTCAATATCGTAAATATATTTCTCTATACAAATATTATAAATGTCTCTAAATAATAAAGTTACTTTTCAGTTTGAATGTTAAACAAAGCGTAAATATTAAAATCATTTCATACATTGTTCCATCCAAACTCAGTACCAGAAATTTTTACAAAAAAAAACTTATAAATTAGTTTCATAAAAATATTGTTCCCTTTTCAGACCGTGTTTATGCGAAACGACCTTTTGCAACTGGAAGTTTATTAACTTCCTGGCCCTTTCATTTAATTTATGGTCTCAAATATATATAAATATATTCCCACCAGCTATAACAACTGAACGTATTCCGGATTACTAAATACAGATTTGTAAAAAAAAAAAAAAATACTACTAATAATGATAAAAATACAAAGCGTTCATTTATATTTGTTGGACTGTTTTAAATAATTTATTACATTTATGCTGATATAATATACATATTACAATACATGAATTATATTCCCATACACATCTCGACACCCGACACCCACATAAAACAAAATTGAAAACTGAATATACATTTCCTCAAACGTTTTGTGTACTATAAAATTACACAGCATATACAAAAAAGATGTTTTTTATCAGACAGTGCAAATTATATTGTTAAATCTTTTTAAAAAAAAACTAAGCCGGTATTATTTTTAAAGGCACTAAAAGTAAATACCGTTAAATAACCTGAGGCCAGCATCGGTTTAATAATTTAAGACAGTAAATAAAAACTTTTTATCTATATTTCAAGTTATAGTAAACTTATAATATTATTATTATTATATTATCGTCGATGGTCATGCTTGCTATGTTTGTATTTGAAAAAATATACGTCTATATTATTATATTTTACCAACCTTACAAGTTACAGATTGTTCGACATAAGTTTTTTAGAAAATTGTATAAATATTTTTTACCGAAATTCATCGAATATAATATAATATAGGGAATATTCATTTTGAAATCACGGCACGTTGCATAGGCAAATTTACTACCTACATAAATATGTTCATAAAAAAGAGAGACAAGTATAGTAAACTAGAGGGTATGTCAACATTTTTTCAATTGTAAATGTGTACATAAATAAATCAGTTATAGGAAAAGGTATTTTATCGTTTGCCGTTGGGTAATTTTTGCTGAAAGCAAATAGGAAAATAATTATTTTAATATTATAGATAAATTGTATCAAATAAACTATTTTGGAAACAGAAAATTCTGTTACCTAGCTATATATTAAATGTAATAATTATAGCTTCATGTATACGTGTATAAAGTCAATAACGTAAATACTATATATCTATACTGTATCTAATATTTATATTGCAGTCGATTCTGACTATTATTTTAAACATTTTTTTATTACGCTTATTTGTACTTTACTTATTTGAACTAAGAGTTTATGTATTAACGCCATCTTGTATTGTTATACTTATACATCTAGATGAATGAATCATATATGGCAGATTTTTCAACGTGTTGTCGTGGGTTTGATCTTAAATTGAAGTAAACTATATTAAAGTGCCGTTATTGTTAATTCAGTCTGTTGTATTATTATTCTGTGGCCAGATTTTCAACGAGCTATGTATATTATGCGTCCATCGGTTTTCCTAAAATTCCATTCAAATTATGATTAAAAAAACCAACGTAAAAAATCAGCCATTGACTCATTAAAAATCAATTACGAGTATTATAATTCTAAATCTGTTGAGAACTATATATCATATCCTTTGTTAAAGCTTTGAACTAATTATTACAATTAGTGATGCTTTAGTGACTTAGTCAAACATACCGTAAAAAAGCTTATGATTTAAAATAAAACATATAAAACTATTAATTACTATGAATCCATTTTTAAAAAAAATTAATCTTTTCAAACAATACTATATATAATATACATTTATATATCATCATATTTATAAATAACTTATTTACCCGTTTATATTTTACCTATATATTATATTAATCAAATGAAACTAATATTAATATTAAGTACTTCAATGTCCTATTCTTTATTAATTCAAGGAGTAGCTAAACATTAATCAATTATCAGAATTCGTTGTATCTAAAGGATTTTGTTCATAAACAAATATAATAATTTGTATTTATAAAAAAAATATATATATTTTTTTTTATTTAATAAAATATTACAATCTGTTTACACAAAAAAACAATAAGTAACAATTATGACAATGATTAAAGAAGACATGTAGCACATGAAAAGGAGACTTACATATAGGTACTTTAAAATTATTTTCCAATAAATATCACACATATAAAATGTGAAATTCATCATAATAGACATGTTATAATTTATCAGATCATTTGTATGTTGTAAATTAAATTAATTAACTTCTAAACCAATTATAAATGTAATAAGGTGTTTACTTTACACGTGGTACTATTTCGGGTAGATTGTATGTCTCTTGATAAAAACATAAATAAAAATTAGAGTAAAGATTTTGTTCCAGAAAATTAAAATACATATTATGTAAAACTCGAATGGAAAACATGATATGATCAGCGGTACATAAATAATTGTTAAAATAAATAAACAAAATCGAAATGTATTTGTGATATAGCTATTTTACCTCTTATTCGTATATTTTATTCTTTATTGCAAGAGGTAAAAATCCAAATTGCTAAGCTGATTGGGCAGAACGCAAGTGATCAAATCGACTGTGAAATTGGACAACATAGTAGAATATGTTTTTTTTCCAGTTCACATCCCAATTTTCACGAAGAATAGTAATAATATAGTATACGTTATTCAATAAATATTTAAGTCATTGTTATTTTGTCTTGAACAACGAGTGTTATCCATGATGTTACAAAACTCATTCAGTAATAAAACATTGATGTGTCATTCAATAAAATAATTGTATGACTGTATTCGTGATATTACAACAACCAACGTTTTATTTATTATTAAATATATTTAAGAAAAAACTTATTTAGTAATGATCAGGACATAGGTAATATGACAACCGATAAAATGTTCAATAAGGTTTGGATTACTTTTAACTTTTAACAGTTAATATGCATTGAGGTAGTTGTTGTACAATAATTTGACTCGTTCAACTTTGGATTTAATAAGAACAACAAGTAGTAGGTAAAATACTAAACATGTTTATATTAAAACGTATATATGATGTTTCCTTTGATAAAATTAACGGTATAAGAAAGAACGGTAAATCAAAATCCATTGAAAAATATTTAATACAATATTTTGGTGAATGATATTAATGTTTTCACTTTGAAGTGATGTACATGAAATGGAGAACATAATTTAGTATAATGAATTTTAAATTATTATTTGAAGTAACAATCTACACTGACTTTTATTACTTAAACTATGTCTTATTTTCAATAACTTAAACCTTAATGTATCATTTTAATATATTGTGTATACAATTTTAGTAGTAATGTATTTTAGAAATTATAAAATATTATGTGTTTCTTCAGAAACGACAATAACTGTGGTAGTTGAGGCGTACTTTTAAATTAAAAAAATGTATATATATAATATATCTTTGTTTATTAATTTAATAATAAAAAAACAACTAAATATAATAAACATTTTAATTATAATTTGTAAAATGCGTCTTATAGTTTTAGCAGTAGACAATAAAACACTTTATTTAGATACCTTTTAATGTTACAACAAGAAAGCGCAATATCAACTTCTACCATTTATTAGCCTGCAGGTCATAACATTGCAGATTCTGTAGTTTTAAATATTTACTAGATAATGAAATAATGGCTTAAAGTTACAATTTTCTTATTACTGAAAACCAATCTTCAATATTAGAGAAGAGGTGATCTCTTTAAAGAAATTGAATAAAGTTAGTACTTTAGAAATCAGAAATTCTCAATTATTTTATAAGTTTTAAATTTTTAATATTGAGAAAAACAAAAACCATGAATATTTACGCAATACCATGTTTCAAAAAAGTCGTTTTTGTATTTTTGTTGTAATTTAAAAAAGAATAGTTTGTGGTGTTCCATAATAAACCGATGGATTTGGATCTCGCTACTCTTCGATGAACGGAATGGGTGAGTGGATGGATGGATGAGTTGGTAGACCAATTATTCAGCTTCAGTCTCCGTCCTAGGTCCGTAGTGATGGGGGAGCAATGCCCCCCCCCCCCAAGAAATATTTCTACTGGGGGCCTTGGTCCAAGACATACTTTGGGTTTACGGTATAGGCATTTTTTTTAAAACAGCCATAAGACATTGTAAAATTCTACATGAAATGCTTGCTGGTGTACTAAACCTTTAGAAAATTCCTTTTCGAGTATATAATATGTAATGATCGCTACCAATATTAATGATATTTTGTCCCATTTCCATACATAATCTGCTTTTGTTACAGTATCTTTTAAATACAATAAATACGTAATTCGATCAATTTTCTCCTGTTTTAAACGCATTTGTTTTTTATGTCACACGCTGTGTTTAGACTAATTTAAGCTATTAGTGTAACGAAAATTTTCACTTCATTATAAGTGGTGCGTTTTATTGACTTTCAAGTTAATAAAGATAATTTTTGCTAATATAATATTATAATAATTACTATAATAATATAATATGCACGATATTTTTAGTAAAAAATAAGTTTAGCATACAAAAGCAAAATAAATTACAAATAGCGTACTTAATAAAAAATGAATTATAAAATTTCCATAGAAATAGTAGCTGACACACAGTCTCAGCCCAAAATCATTTTTCGTATACAATGGTTTTAATTTATCTTTATTTTATTTAATATTAGTATTTATCATTGAATTCAAATTAGATTTTAACACATCAATTTCAGTGTGACTTACTTGATGACGCACTGGGTACACTCGAAACCTACTTAACAGTAAGTGCAACTTCCCCGAATTCAAATTTTTTATTACAAAATGTATATCTTTTATCCAATTAAAATAATTATAGATATATAGGTAGGGAGCAATATAGAGAAATAATTTTGACTGTTTAAATTTTAAACATAATATAAAATAAATTATATGAACAACGTGAAAAAAAATAAACCGCTTCATTTTTTGCGCTTAATGTTTAAAATATAAAACTGTATCTGACTTATAAAATTCAAGCCCTATGAAATAATAAACATTGATATACTCCCTGGAATAGAATAGGCCACTAACCCGAATCTTTAAACTTAAATTTCTGATCAGTTCTTAGGAATTTAGTTATCCCCAATAATGAAAGTTGATGTCTGCAGTTTTCTCAAAAACTACTAAGAAATTCTGATAGATAAGTACTACTATTTATATCAATTTTCAATCGAAACAAATGCCTCGTAAAACGTTTTGATATGATTGTAACGATTTTTCGATATCATTTTTGTGAGCTACGCGCCGTTTTAATGGCCATAATAATAACATAGTCGTGTACTCGTGTGTCTTTCTTTCAGTTAGAAAAATTATCCGAAAGTATCGATTTTAAATTCAACTATAAATATTTTAGTTAATTATAGTTTGTATTAAATTGTATAAATATTTAAGTTACAGATACGATAAGTTTTTAATTTTATTTGCCTATTATTTTATGAATAAAATATAAATGTAACTACTATACCATAACTCGCATATTATATATGTTAATCTCTAAAAAAATATTAACTTTATTTATTTCAGTGTAATTAAATTATAAAATTAACGATTCAAACTTCAATTCCATAACTCATGGAAACAATTTTGAATTATAATTTGAAATTATAATAATTTTGCTTGGTATTATTCAATAAAGAACCCATATTACCGTTGTATTGAACTTAATGAACTTTATTTTTAATGATGATTAAAAAGTTATTATTTCAAATTAAAATACATTATTATTTTTGTAATAATTATTTTTATGGCAAACTAAGTAGGTAAAAAAGTTGTTATTTTGTGGTGTACTCAGTTATTTTGTATTTTCATTTGTGTGCTATCAAAGTAATCTTTCTCCATAAAATCTTAAACTTCATTAAACTAATTGTTATTCCAAAAATATAAATGCTTCAATAAATATACGCATTCGCACAAATTAGATTTCATGCCAAATGCATCAATAAAAAATACGTGTATTGTTTAAACGATATAAAGCTTAATTATAATTTTTATTTATTTAAAAGAAAACAGTACCAGTACAGTACCATATAACAATATTATACTATTACGAGTATATTTATTTATTTAAATGATTCTACGTCAATTATATTTCAAATTATAATAATTCTACATTTTTTTCTGTAGTAGTTCCATCTTCCATACAATTAAACATTGTTTTCGATTCAAGTTATACTATAGATATCAAATAAAAAATTTAATTTAAGGACCATTCTATAGTATTAAATAAGAAAACTTATAACAGCCAAATTGTATGAAAAATAATTTCTAATTATTTCAATTACCTTCTGTAGGTACCGATTATATTTTTGTTGTATCTTATAAAATTATAATTAATTAAATACGTACAATTAAAATCATCTATTGAAAAAACTTTTTTGGTTGGTTATTAATAAAAATAATGAGATTAAATTTGTCTTAACTAAAATTTGAAAACTATACTTTACACAGTCATACTTTAAACTGCTTGGATTAAACTTAACGTTTGTACACACTACTCGTTGTATTTTAGTGTTTTTAGATCCTATAGAACAAATAATAATTAAAATTCGTAATATAAAAGATACTCTATATTATAAATATTATAGTAACGACTTAAACAAAATTTAGCACAATAAAGAGTTTTAAATAATCAATAAGAGTGAGTGAATTAAAAAAGAAGAGATTAAAGTAAAACAAAAAATAAAAATAAAAAACTGATTGTGAATAACAAACGTTTTGGAATTTAGAGAAATTAAATAATCCTTAGGGTTAAAAATAAAGGGAACGATTTATGCTGTCCTTTGTTTGAAAAAATAGTTTTTAATTGTATTTTACTTTATGGCAAATATATATTTGATATTGAAATTTTAGAGCATTACGATGAAAAATTAAACAAACCTAGGAAGAAAAAACTTTAATGTGTGAAATTATTTTTCAAAAGTAGCTACGATAGTTGTACGCGTAAGACAATATACTCATAAAAAAAATACAGTGAAAAAAACAACGAAATTTTTACCACATTAGACCTATGGACCAGAAACACCGGTACCCATGTGTTAAATTACAAGCAACTCAAATAAAGGTACAATAATGCGATCAAATATTTGACTTAAAATAGTTAATAATTATAAATTTCTATAGTTCAATATTTAAATAAATAGATAATATAATATAAATATTAAATATATAATTAACTTATTATATGTACAGAGTATTGTAATAGATAATGTAGCTAACAAAATATGTTAAGAGCCAACTATGATCATATGTAATGAATATTTTTTTAATCAATATACATATTTTCAAATATATAATTAACATTATCATATTATAATATCTAAAACTTACAAAAATTACTAATAAGTAACAACGAAAATTATTATCTGTTTAAATTGTTACATTTGTCAATTATTTTTGTATCACCTGTAAACTGAAGAAACTAATTTTCTACGTCCAAGTATTGAGAAAGTTGAAATCATGTGACAACACGTATGCCTATAGGTACACATTATACAGAGACTAATAAAATTAATATTATTAAATATTTAAATGAATGCCTGCCTGCCTGCCATTTTTAAACAAATCAGTTAATTATAGTATATTTAAAATAGTTGACTCTAAAGTTACAATATTCTGTGTTAAAATTATATTTTTTAAATGTGACTCGTCACTCAAAAAAACACCAGTATAAAATACTCTTGGATTTTCACAAATGGTGTATAATAAATATTAATTTAAGGAAATTCTAGGTAAAGTATATATATATTATATCGCTCGAAATGGGTAATTTTTTATGTCCTCTCGGTGAAAGTCATTATACGTTTACCTCAGCTAATTTGTCACAAACGTTTAAGAGCCGTAAATTAATTACATTTCAAGCGATCGAATGAAAAGTTGCTTTATACATTGTGTTGTAGTAGAGATTCGAGCAATCGTTTGTCAGGATTAGAGCGCTTTAAATGTCTCCCCTGCTCCTTTGCACCAATGTTTTTCGACCAACGCTTTTTGTCCTCAATGTCATCCTCTTTCACTAATTTTATTTCATTAAAATGAACAACGGTAGTGCGGCGAAAAGTTTGTCAGAAAACAAAAGCACGCTTCATCAAGAACGAGTACGAAGGTACATTGAACTTATTAACGATTTCAAAAGAACCTGGTTGTATATTTTGCCTTCATAATTTCAAGACCTTAAGAGAACGCTACACTGACATTTGTTATCTCCGCCTCACAAGTGCGTAACATAACAAATGCTACGCTCAGCAGATCACGTTTAGCTTCGTTTCCTTTAAAATTAGAGTGAATTTACCTCTTATAAAATTGAAAAGTAAGATTATTACTATTATTAATATTTATCTAGGGCATCTCATAGATTTTTTTTATTAAATTTTAATTTTTAAGGGAGTTATGGGTATTTTAAGATGTACAAACAGTTTACGATTTTACAACACTCATTACCCGCTCTGAAATTAAAATATAATAAAAAGCCTAGGTATGAGATGCTATAAATAATAGTCTCATCTTTAAGTTTCATAAGAGGTCAATCACTATAATTTTTAAACTAACAGAGCTAAACGTGATCCGCTGAGCATATAATTTATTATGTCACGCACTTGTAAGACGGAGATAACAAATGTCAGTGTAGTGTCCTCTTAAAATGAGAGATAATAACTGTTATAACAGTGTTTTACCTGTATCTTGTGTTTAGTTCTGGTATCTACTGTACATCAACCAGCTATATTTTATATTCACAATGTTATTAAAAATCGTATGTATAGCGTGCAGAGTAAGGACAGGATCGAACTAGGGTGTACCTATACGATGTACAAATTAAAGAAAAAAATCTGACAGGATACAGCTGAGACTGGACAAAGGATAGCTTTGTGGGCTGTGGTATTAAAGCATATAGCGTAATAATAAATCGTTGGATTCTAGAAACGATTCTGAGGGAAACTCGATCGAACAATGCACTATTTTTTCAAAACTGTTCGTCGGTCGACGATCATTTTTCTTGAATTTAGACCTAAAAGAAACTGTTTGAAAAATATTTTTTTTAAAAACCACCACCTTGACTATATTTCTGACTTTGTTAAGATAAATATACAAAACCTATTTTTGTAAAACACACGCATTGCTTACTTCGCTCAGAATCTAAAATATGTTCTATAAATAAAAGTTCTCGATACGTGTATATAACGTAGACGATTTAACTGTACCTATACGTTCACAATAAAAAAGTTCAAAGTTCAAAAGATATTCATTTTCGTTAAAAGTTAACTGATGCATACGTAGTACATTTTCTCGTGTCACGGTTCCGTCTTAGTTAAAATATTATGTTAAACGATGAATGCACACCAATGTGTCCTAAAAAATGTTTTCACCATCCACATTATCTAAAATCACCGAAATTTTTAAAAACGTATTACGACTCTCCCCTTCCTCATCAACACACGTTGCAGGACAATTCTACTGAATCTACCCTAATTCATTTTTAAATTATACTAATATATATTATGCCCGCACCCTAAAAACGATTATGGTGAGAACCAAAACCTTTTGCAGATATTTATAGATTTACGACTCATTTATAAACGTTATACGATTGCTTAATATAATATTATTAATTTTGTCATTTGATTTCGTTCTTTCTTTACGTAATGCACATTAAAAGGACGCCAAACTCGCACTTGTTGTTACTTGTTTCTGACTTAAGGACGAACAACAAACCAAATTCGAGTTAACAAATATCGATTTTATGTTATAATATCATATTTACCTAAAATATATTAAATTGAATTGACCACTGATTGATCTACGATAAAACTTAAAAGTAAGGGTATTATCTAAGTCACCTAGTAAGGTTTTACTGATATTTTAATTTTGATTAAGTTATAATTAGGTACCTATGTAAAATATAACAATTTTAAGATGATCACGACTCGCTTTAAAATTTAAATATCAATAAAAAAAAGTAAAAATCTATCGTGTACCATGGATAATACAGTTTTTGGTTTAAAATTTGATAATGGTTCAATTAAATTGAATTTGTTATTCAAAACCGCCACAAAATTAGTTCGCATATTGGCCATTGGGCGTATGTTGCACTTAAACTTTATAAGATGGATACAACACGTGTGGGTTCAGCGTCCTCTTAAGGATAGTTTACAGAAAAAAAAACATGTATAAATACGTACATATTTCAATGTACCAGCATGGAATTATATGGAATTCCAGAAAAATACAGTACATTATAATATTTACATACATAGGTATAAAAATACACATTATGCGTTATACGTAGTGTATAAACAACGAATATTGAAATATTGAAATCAAAAAGGTTATACGATATATATACATATAATATTTGTATGAATAGATAGTAGGTAGGTAGGTATATAACTTTGGGAATAGACATACTTATAATCTATATCTATATACATTCGGGTTAAAGGTTCGGGAGCGACGGCGTAAAGTATATAATATAACGAATTCTGGGACCGAGGGATGCAAATATTTTCTGAATAACGTGTTGTGTGTGTGTGTGTGTAGAAAAACCACTAGCAAACCGGCCCAATGCGATAAAAAATAACAAAAGACAATCTCTCTGCAGCGATATTATAAACGCCACCGCGCGTTATATTATAAATTATATCCGTAGTCGTAGTGTATACTGACGGACACTGTCTCGTCCGCGTGACGGATGCGATCAATTTATCACACGCAGGGAGTGGTGGACGAGAGATAAGAGCCCTTCGGATTGCTGGTTGTAATATTAAAATAATAAAAGTAATACGATATATAACTTCTTGTGTATGCGAGTACATAGTTTAAAGTCGAGAAAAACGCATACGAAAAATAGAGAATATTATAATAATTTTTATTAGGTGTCTACTCAAACATTACATTTAGGATTAAATCGGAACTAAACATCGTATGACCAAGTGCACAGTAGTAATTGTACATTTATATGGTATATACGTATCATGATCTACGACGTACTACACATCTACACGGGTGGTGGGCATGTAATCTGCACAGCTACAGGGCAAAGCATGGCCAAAACATTTATTCGTTATATTATTATGTCGTGATTTCATTAGTATAATATCTAAATTATTATTAAAAAATAAAAAACAATACCATAAAAAATACAGTTTACATAAAATATTATCAATTACGGTCGAGAAAACAATCAGCATGAGATGTTGGAAAATATACAGTTAACGAATATTAAGCCGTTTGGATTTTTTTCCGGCCATGCGAAAATCATAAAACCCGGCGGGTCAGCACCTCCCCCGAACGGTTTCGTGACGCGTATAATAATGTATTTTGTACTTATATATATATATATATATACTTCGAGCAAGTATAATATATAATAATACGATATTAAATTATATTATATAGGTAGACATCGACGAGGTATCGATATAAATTTATATACAACGTTATTATTATGGTGGCGAAGGAGCTACTGGTGCGATTTATATTATATAATATAAGTATACATGCGTTCCCATAGTGTTACTATTATTATATACCGTAACCGTGGTAAAAGCTATACTATATCTTTGTGTACGGAGTGATTCATTTCACGTGGCTACCTTAAATTTCAAAATAAATGTTTGTGTTTTTTTGAATAAATTGTACATATTTAATATTTATACTGGTTTACTACGAAGAAAACTAACTTCTTACTATTTTTTTTATCATAGTATGGTTTGATTTTTTAACGTCGATGTACAGATACTATCAAATGTTGAATAAATATACCTACTTACTTACCTACTTTTTAACTATAATAAGTAGGTACTTAAGCTTTTAAGTTTTTAGAATATTCAAATGAGTGGAGTATAGAATTGAGGAACGAGGTGCCCTGCACATCAACACTTAAAATACTTATTATTAAGTACTTAATAAAAAAAGTTTCATTTTCAAATGAGAACCTGCCTTTTTTACAGCAAATTATTTAGTGGATAATTTTATTGAAAATTATTATGTACCTGTTCAAAATCAATTTTTTAGTTCATCAGTTATAAAAATTGTTAATATTAAATATAATAGGTAGTCTTTATAAATGGTCTCAAAAATTACATAATAGTTGTAATATCAGATGTAGTATATTATATCACAGTATTATGTAGACCAACTTGGATGATTTTTATAAATTATAAATATTGATAAACTAATATAAATTACTTTAAAAAAAGTTTTTGAGTTACCATAGCTTTCAATCTTACAAACCCATTTTCGTGGACCCATTATCCTTAGTACCCAAAGTTAAATGATTTAAAAACTATAATCGTTCGAATTTTGATTTTGATATACATCAACATATTCAAAGTTGAAAAAACAGAAGGGCACCTATAGCACACTCCTTGAGTAGTAGAAAAAATCTCAATAATTCGAAAAACAGACTTTAATTATATTTGAAAATTCCAAAAATTAGACTTTGAATCACTGCAGCATTAAGCACTAAAAAGGGGGTGAGCATATGCTTGATGAATCACTCTGTATACTCCTGTACACATATAGAAACGAGTGTGTGGGTGCGTATATGTCGTATGTGTGTGTGGGTGTGTGTGTGTAGCGTAAACGCAATAAACCGCCGCCGCCATAGGTGTGGGTGGGTTGGCGATAATGCGATTGCCGCAGGTGTGAAATGTGATTCGCAAAAACTGTATTCGGTCCGGCGGTGGCGTCGGCAGCGATACGACTACCGTTAAAATTCGTAATAAACGTTTTTGCCCTCTACCACCCCTACACGGACGACCGCTCTGCGTCAAAAACAACTATCGCGCTCACCCACTCTCTCGGCACTATCTACACAGGTCCCTAAACTCGCACTCTCTCCCTCGCACTGCGCTGCACTCTCACAACCCTATTTTATCCGCACTGCTGTTTTGAGCCCCCTCCCCAACCTCCCCGCGTTGCCCGCGACGGTGTCTCGGGGACGGTAGGTACATCAACAAACGCCGCCGCCAACGCATTTTAAAACTCGCATATACCCGTGATTCGTACGATTTAATTGAATGTAATCAGAACCCTCTACACGCACTGTCCGCCACATATGTATGTATATACGTGAAAAACATACTTGTATATATATATATATATATATATACATAACGTGATTGTACATTGTACTCTCGAGAGTATATGTATATAATATAGGCGTTTATCGAAAAGTTTATAGTATAACAACTAAGTATGGTATCAGTGTGTATAAGCGAACATTTTCCGCCCAGATTTTATGACAAGCCGAATATTTTCACTCCCCAAATAAAAAAAAAAATAATATAATCAAATAAACCCTAACCAATCTGGTATCCATGAGATCGAATTAACTGCGGTTCGAAATAATAATTTGGCGTACCTATTCCATGTATACACACTGCATGAGCGTATACGTTATAATGTTATATCATATTATAACAGCTGATGAAATGCTCAAAAATATACCGCGCGAGCCGCTAACACCTCCATAACGAGTGGTGAAGGGTGTTTCAGATAAACGTCGCAGATAAAAAAACATATTATCATTTTCCCCGTTACCTAACTAGTAACTTGAGTTTTTATAAAATAAATAACTGACGGATGTGTCAATTTAAACAGCATCCCAGCGAGCGGCCTACAGCGATATCGTCTGACCCTGTCCGGCCTGGTCCCTAAGATGACTATTTTGTAATAATGGTGTCACATAAAAAAACTATTTCCCCACTCGACAACACTTATTTTACCGTGTATTATTTTTCGTGGGATGTAATTTTGGGTACCCAATATCAGACATTAATTTTATGTTCAATTTTGTTTCGTAGGTATCACCGATTGTCGTTTGCGCATCACTTATTTTGTTAATTTTTACCTTTTTTATAAGACAGTTGAGCATCGTTCGATTTTTTTGGTTGTACGTCGTTTGCGCATCAACCATTTAAAGAGTTGTACTTAATTTGTGCATCAATATTATTTAAAATTGGAACTGAAAAAAGGTGTATACACAAAAAATCAAGTTGTCTTCTAACTTTAATCTTGAAATGTACTCATCTCTAATTTAAAATTTTTAAATATTGTATAGGTATTTCTGTTTTAAAATATATTTGTACCTTTATACTATTATGTACATCAAAAACTTGACTGCATTCAAAAACATTGGCTTAAGTATACCACTGGTGAAATAAACGGATTTAATTTTTTAAAAAAATGGAACATTACAATACAATATACCAAGTATTGACTTGTAATATTATTTTTAGTGCTTAATTAATTGATTTGCATACAGTTAATTTTTAATTCATTATCCATAAACATTACATATTACATAATATTTTTTTATATCCTTCTATTGTTCAGAATATTGATGCTCAAACAATGCACGATATTTTGGCACAGGTAAACGAGGCCCGTATGTACTAGCTGTGTACACAGACGAGAATTTGGCCAGGAAAAAATTGATCAAACATATAAAACCCAGAGCTATATAGGTGTATCGCGGTTTAATTGTACCTCTGTTCGCGGGGAAATCGGCAGCGGTGATGTACATCGCGTTGTGAACTAATTCAACCGAGATGGGCCATTTGCCTATAGGCTATAGTACTAGAAATATTTTCGAAGGTGGTCCGAACTTAATTACTCTTTCGACTTTCCTTTATTTCTAAGAACAATCCCTGAAACTTTGATTAAAATTGGAAGGATAGTTTTTGAGTCTAAAAGTTACAAACACTGCCTTTTTCTGTACAATTGTACATTATTTGAGTGACAAACAAGAAATTAGATATTATTTTTTTTATTCAAAAAACAAATCCCATACCAACGCATAGTGGTTTGGATGGTCTGTAAAAATGTTTCTTCTGTAACCAAGTATGAACAAAAATGTATTCAATTTTCGTGAACCGAAACGAAATTCATGCGTAAGTCACCCTATAAAAACCTAAATGGTTGGAAAGAGAAACTTGAAACAACCTCCGAATCTCGAAGAATTTATTGATATAACTTTTATCGAAAGTCCAGTAGCTTCTGAGATTAGGTAAAACTCACTTTACATTTATATGACTCCTAGGCCTACACACGAGTTCTAAACTCAGTGAGCCCCAGCAATTTTTTTGGGTAGTAAATTTAAAAATAAAAAATAAATTTAAAAAATGTATACATGTTCCTATAATAGTGGATTCAAAAACCAAGACAATAGTAATATCTTAGTTTTGACAAAGTTCAAAAAGAAAACCGTAGAAATAAAACAGACGTTTTAAAATATGTATTATAATAACCTACATTTAACGGGTGTGCGGGAAAGAGGAAGGTTTGCAGCACAAATGGTCAAATGCGGGGGAGGGGAGCATCCTATACTCAAATAGAGGTGCATAATATAATAATTTAATAGAACATCCTGTGGGAAATGCACTCTAACAGAGTTCTCGTCAGCTAGCGATATACAATAATAACATAATTTTATATACCTAATATTCCTAATATAAAAATATTACCATTATAATATTACGCCATGAGCCCCACACTTACCACTCCCGCCGTTCACCAGCCCATCGCATATACGCGGGTTCTATTTTTTTTTTTTTAAATCAACCATTTATTAAAAAGTATAAATACAAGTATTCTGGAAAAACATTTTGTTTTATCCACCAAGCAAAGCTTGCAGTGTTGAAGGTAGAGAGTTATTTTCATTAAAATATCTAATTAATAACAATATTTTATATAACACGACAGATGTATACGTATAATAATAATATAATGTTTTATTATGTTGTATGCACGTCTGTGTGCGCAAAAACCTATCGTATCGCGAGCATTGTTCTATATGGAGGGTAGTACAATATGATACGCCTATATGATTATGTTATTCGCAAAACATATAATATAATCGCGCTCGTTTTAATCACCGTGTACATCATAATTCACCACTCGCGTGCACCATAAAATATAATAATATTATAATAAAATAAATAAAATAATAATGTTTATAAAATATTATAATAACGTGCACACACATTGCTGCTGCTGCTGCAGTTATCCCGCAGCGCACGTCAACCGTATCACCGACCGCGTGTTTACTATTTCCTACATAATATACATTTTCCGATAATAGTATTAAACAAGTACACAACAGTATGTAACTTACGAGTACATAATATACGAATAACAATATTACACATGTATGAGAGTGTACTGTATTTTTATACAGGGTGATTCGCCGAGCATGCACAGCCCGTATTTTCTTTTAATACTGAATTTATTCAAATTGTGATTTTTTTCATTCGTAAAATAGAATACTTAAAGACTTGCATATTTTCAAATTATTGAGATTCTTCTCTTTCTACCTATTCAAGGAGTTTTGTGTGGTGAATAGTAATACATACTTTACACGGCTTTGCAAATGAGAACACTACTTTTATACAGTAAATTATTTAGTGGATCATTTTTTTTTTAATTTTGGTTTCCCTAAATCAAAATACTAACGAATAGTTTCTCAGCTACTATAATGTTTATACTAAGGATAATAGTTCTTAAAAATGGTTTTATATAAATATAAAATAGATATAATATTGGATTTAGTATTTAACATCTTGGCCATTTTTACAAATTATACATTTTGATGGATTAATATTAATTACTGCAATTTTCAAATCCCCAAACCCAGCTTTCTCAAATAGTCAAAACCTATTTACCTATCATAATGAGCCAATTATCCCTTTGTACACAAAGTCAAATAACAAAAACTACTCGTTCAAATTTTTATTTAGATTTGGTTTAAAATTTTCACCGAATTTATTCGAAATTAAGTTATTTTTATTATTAATAGAAGAGGGGTTGTTCTCATTTGAAACGCAAAATATTATTTATCTCCACAGGACACTTCTCAAGAGGAAAAAAAATCTCAAGAATTTTAAAGCCTGCAGGACTTAAGCACATTTAATTATTTCAAAATTCAGATTTCGCATAACTGCATTATTGAATAAAAAAAATTGGTAAGCATGGTTTTCGGTTCACTCTGTATATGACACAATGCAGTATCCGAAATACGAGCAATTTTAAATTAATACACCACTACTATGTAGTGTATACGTGAAATTGATTTGATGTCATGTAAGATCCATATATTATGAGTGCATATATAAATTATGAATTTATCAAAACAATTTCTGTCCGTCGTCGTAGGATGTAATAGGTACATTATAATACGAGTAACATTATACATTTATACGCGTTGTACAGTATATTTCAATTACATTTCTATGTGGAATACGTATTCAAAATGCATTAAGTACTTTATGTTGTATTTCGAAACACGTTTTGTACAATTTTAATCATTTTAAATGTACACTAAATACAAAACACTTTAAATATTTCGTATATTTACATTTTAAAGTATATCCTTCAATGGAAAGACTATATTTTTAATTTCCGAAAATGATTTAACGACCTAGTCTGTCGGAAATAAGCGAACGAATATATTTTTAACATTAATATTTTTAAGACGTTCATAATGAGAGTTTGTGATGATGAATATTTTCAAACATAATATTTATTATCTACACAAACTATAAATCGACAAAAAAAAAAAATCGAGTAAGTGGATAGTATGCGTTAGGTGTCTAGAAAGTCATAGTAATGGTTGTGTTAAATTTGAATTTGATGATCATTGTATACGAGAAACGATTCTGAGCGAAAACTAAATTGTGTGCTATTATGGTGATTAAAGTAATTTATATTACTATTAGACATTTGTACTATAGCACCTAGGTTAAATTAATTTTTGGTAAAAAAGTTTCAGTTGAAAATATCATTGTGTGTAAACTGTATACAAAATATTAATGTAATCTAAACGTCTCAAGTACCTATGAACAATATTATTAAATTACAACAAAATAATTAAATCATTATCCTTGGTTTTAATATGTAATTTCGTCTAAATTTGAACTTAAAATGTCTGTAAAAAATAACTATGTTTATTTATTTTTAGATTTTTTGGTTACAGTGTTTACATTTATGAAAATCATAGGTTATAATAGGTAGGTTAATGAGTAACATAGATTAGAAAATAATAATGTTTTTACATTTATATTTATCAAACCTTATAATTTATTGACATATTGTATAACATTTTTTACCAAAAATATAATCTACAATGAACCGCCATTTTACTGCACATGATTGAAGTTTTTCATTAAAATAAAATGTGTACTAAATTAAGATACCTACCTATTTGTAATTAAGATAAATGCTTTGAGATAATGTATACCGTTAATTATTTACAAACATTTTATAATGAAAGCTCTATTTCATAATTAGTATTCTTGAAAAACAAACGTTCATTTATTATCTTTGTTTTTAATTTGTATTTAAAATAACAAACTCATCAACGGTTTTCAGTTTATTTATTTTATTAATTACATATTTATAATATTATATACGCACAGGTGGACAAAAAAATGTACTTAAACTTTATATTAGAAAAATCCTTAAACCATTTGTCAACTTTTATTTCTAAAGTACAGTAGTATGACCAACTACCGAGTCACTCAAAATCAGATTCCATCTCAAAATAAAAAATTTAGTCACCAATGTTAATAATATTATTGTTCCTTAAACATTTTGATGTACAAAAATCAAACAATGAGTAACTGGTTTGTTAACTGTTATTATGTATTTTAAATGTAATCAAAAGAAATAGGTATTTTATGGATGGTATTTAAAAATACATTACATTGCAATATTGTATGCTCTTTACTTATACTTAAACTATAATCTAAGTTAGTATATTCTTCATTATGAACTTAAAATATTTTTGATTTCTAGTTTAAGAAAAATAATTATTGTAGGTCAGGTACCTATTCTATTCGTTAATTGATTTTCGTCAATGGCATTTTTTGAAATTATTTCCATTATTTTTAAATTTTAAATTTTACGAAATGGGGAAATTAAAAACAATGATATTATCTTAATGTGTTTAAAAAACAGAAATAATTTTTTTTTTATGTCTTATTCACTGCTGATGAATATGTCAATGTATCTAAATAGAAACTCAAAACAATGTGGCTAACAATACAAATATATATATATAATGACATAAATAACTTATTTTTACTTTTCATGGGGTTTTAAGTTTAACTTCAAAGTTTCAACAAATAAGCAAAACCTAGTTGATTGAACACGAGTCACCAAATGATTAATTTATTAGGGGTCGATTTACCATCTATTAATCATTCTCGAAAGGCTTTCACCTTTGCGACAGATTAATGAAAATGTTGTAAGTACCCTCTGTACATTTTACAATAATATTGTACAGGTATAAATATAATTGTATAAGACATTTTCTGGGTGGTTAATATTTTCTTCATTTTAACACAATAAATTGACAAACGACAATACATTTCGAAGAACGGTTTTATTATTAGTACTTATTTAATATAATACATTTGAATTACCTACCAGCTATAAACGAAACATTTTCTACAAACCAATTACGTTTTTAAGACACGCATAACTCGATTTAAAAATAAAATATTAACAAAAACCAATAAGATTCACTAGATAACAGTCTTACTTTTAAATTTGAGTACCATACAGAGTGCAACAGAAAGAACTGACTAATGCAATAACTTCTGTTATGATCAATATTTTGTAATTTTTTTTTAAATATAATTTATAGTCACTTGCGCTATATGTTTAGTATAAAAAAATTATTATTACTTTTTAATACTGAATATAAAAATGTAACTAAATGTTTTTGGATAAGTTTAGAAAAAAGCCAATCTGTGATTCCGATTATAAGAACAATTTTGATCGTAAAAACATTTATCTAAGTCGAGTAGTTTATTTTTTAGAATTTTTTAAAATATCAATATATTTTTGATTAAATTCATTTGGAACGTAATAATTTTTTTCAAATATAATTTTAGGAAATCTGCCGACATGAGTATATTTTTTAATTTGTCCAACGATAAGGTAGCATCATTTTTTTTTTTTTTTATCAGGTCCATCTGTTACAGCTTTTATATGAGTGAGTTCACTCTTATATAATATTAAACATAAGCTTACATAACAGAGTTAAATAGATTATTCAGAAGTTCAGAACGTACAATTTGGTTTATCATGCGTCTGTAAGACGCCCGGAGACGACGCATGCGGGCGTAGCGTCCTCTTAAGTAGGTACTTTAAAACCACCTCGTAGGTATTTGTTTCATATTCCATTAATTGTATATGTAATCAACCTTACTGTAAGTTCATATTATGCTTACAATAATTTACGTATTATTCAATCAAAGTATTATAATGTATAATATACCCACTAATACCTACGTACCTACGTAACCCAGGTATTGACTTGGGTCACTACTAAAAAATACCTAGGTATTATATTCTGTTCAAATCTTAATTTGGTAGCACACAGAAACAGTGTGCAGTAAAGCATTTAAGACCCTAGGTTTAACAGTTCATACCTCGAAGAGCTTTAAACTGTCCTCCTCGCTCAAAACAGTACACTGCTCTTTTGTTCAGTCCATATTGGAATATGCATCTATTCTCTGGGATCCGTTTAAGGCAACATACTTCTTACTTTTAGAGTGAGTTCAGAGGCGTTATTTTATCATCAGTCGCTTATATTTTAAAAATTGAACATACTCCGCTCAATTATCTAGCCTGTTACAAATCTGCTTGGGCTTAATTCATTTACAGATAGACATTTGACAGCTAACATGTTTTTCTTGCTTAAGTTTATATCTGGACATATTGAGAACTCTTTGCCTTCTTCTCTCATTTCAAATTAATTTTAGACTTCCTGCTCGTTTCACAAGATCTTACTATCCCTTAGCATTAATTTTTATTACACAGATTATGGTAAAAATAATACAGTAAAAAATCCAGTTTATTGGATGATGCATTTGGCTAATGAGTACCCTCCGTTATTCAGATTATACAAGATTTATTTTTTACACGAGTATATACTTGTTAATATATATGCACAATTATTATTTGTGATATAATTATTATTTCTATTGTTTATCAAATAGTATTAGTGTGAAATTGTACTATTAGGGATCCTACCAGTTTAATGAAAATAAATAAATAGTAATTTAAAGAATGCGATTATACGCATAATAATGTTCCATACAAATACAGTACCTACTTATGAACTATTTTTTTTAAGCAACTTTATTTAAAAACTAATTATAAATCAATAAAGTATTTACATGAAACTAAATTATACTAATTCAGTGTTTATTTTTCAGGCAGAATAGATCATTGCAATAAAACTGTTGATATCTATGAAGATATCACTAGTCCGGAAGTAACGTCATCGAATTTTGGCAAACCACTTTACTGTTCATACAGATTTCGTTCATTTAAAGGAACGCCTAAAGACTATATTCTTCGAATTAGATTTAAAAAATTTAAATTTGGAGTATTAGTCAATGGAACATATTGTCAAGGAGGATTCATGCAGGTAGTTAATACTAATATATGGGTACTTATTAGACTCAACATCATATTAAACAACGCAAATTATAATAACTTGTTTTATGTATGTTTAGGTAGGTACGTACACTTTATAATAAAGGTGTTGAGACTTAAATAATATTATAATAATAGCACTTTAGGATTGCCAGAATCTTATATCCAAGTTGGGTAACTTAAATCTTGTTCATTAAAATTAGGTACTGTTATCATTTTTAGAGTATAATTTCTAGAATGGTATTCACAAACATCTTTTCTTCAACAATAAAAACTTCCTTATTATTATACGAAAAAATATGTATATAAAACGAGATTCTCTTTATCCTAACGACTGTCCGGGGAGTAAAGTTCCACACTTAATTATTTCAGTTCATAACAAATTGTAACAAGCTTTAGACGTTTCAAACACTTTACACTTTAAAGTGTGGTTTTATCAGTTGAGTCTTATTTTAATTTTATAAATATTGGAGCATATAATATAATACAATGTTTTAGCAGACAAAATAAACACAAAAATATCAAAACTAAAATAATTTATACTAAACGCCATTAATTTTAGAACAAAATAAATGTTTACACAATATACAGATTACTATACAGTAAGACTATTAAATTTATTAAAGCAACATTATTATGTCTTAAAATATTTTAATCGGGGACATCCAACTAATAAAAATAGACTTTCTGCTCAATAATAATACTTGGGATCACATTTATTTAAATATAGTGGACAATCGTGGTTAGGTTACAAAAACATTTTTTGCTTACATTTTAAAATAGCCAACATAATCTGAACACTTTATGTAATGAACAATAATATACTATATTCAATTGAATTTTTCTGGTTCGAAATAAGTTAATAGGTTTAAATATTCCAAAGACGAAAATGTAATTGCGTAGAATAAAAGTCAATGTGTCCTTATTGAAATCTGATATTCAGTTAAAAGAATCAGAGATCGTTACAAAAAAAAAAAAATACTATTGTACTTTTGTACTTATAGCTGACGGCTGAAAGTAATAAATATATTGAAACTCGATACAAGTAGCACAATAATTTATTCGTTACTCTAACTGTTCTGAAATGACAGAAATCCTTACATTTTTCAATTTCAGTCACCTCAGAAAATGTTTAATTTATTCTAATTATTATTCGACACCCGATGGATGCAATATATAATATATTTATGATTGTCATAAATATTAAGTAATCCAGAAGCCCATCATTTGTCATAATTATGTTCAATAAGAGATTAGTTAAAGAAATTGTTCATGATTTTATAAATAATGTATATGATTTTAGAGTTATTTTATGTCCGATGAACATGGCCCATATTTATATAGTACTTAAGGTCTGCAAAATAAATCAATGCATTTAAAAACATACATATCATACACCATGATATGTCATCAACTTTTTTTGTTTGAGTTATCAAATAGAAATAATTTAAAAATAATGCAGTTCTAGTAGTTTGAAATACGAACATTATAATTACATGCATTTTGATATGTAGTAAATACGGATGTTCGTTAAACATTTTATATAGCATTATGTTTCATGATAGTACGTATTTGTATAGAAAAAAAAATATTCTTGTAAAAAGCGAAAAGTTTTGAAAACAAAATAAATAAATAATGAATGAGAAAATAAAAAAAACAATTGACAAAAACCTTACCCCCTTTAGATTTTTTCATTATCTTCTTTAATTTTTCGCCCGGGGCTTACCATTATGAAATGCTTTTATTATGAGTTGGACTCTAACTGGATACAATTTTTGGTGGAGATGAAAAGAAATTGCACAGTGAAGTAAAAAAAAAACTGAGCACCCCTTTGGCAACACCACCCCCCTCTCCGGTAACATTATTCACTATTATTGTTTCTTATATATTTATATATATTCATTTTGCATGTGAATTGAATGCAAAATCACATTTCCACCGTCTCCAGGTCAAACAATAATGCCTATTTTGGTGGAAGTATTGATGTTTTAGTATTCAGAATAAACCCTACGATTCATAGGAAACTTTTCCAAGATTCAAATATACCTACACCACCATATACGACATGGCAAACAAATAAACGTCTGCTGGCAATAATATGGCTGCCGTTGGCTTAAAAGTTAAAATTATGCTAAATCAAAATGTATTGCATATGGGTACATGCGATTTCGTGTGCGCCTAATTGTGCTTATTTTAATCTCAATCATTAAATTTGGGAATTTATTGGTTGGCAGAATTTCAAAATGCTCCGCGCACTTAAGCACTGGACAAATGTTCAAAGCTAATGGAAAAAAACCTGAAGCTGTTTTGCGCAAATATTGTGATCGCAGGTATATAAACGACGGTCGAGGGTCCAGGAACGAGATTAAAGCTGATCCCTTTTGGGGGCTATGCGGCAATGATCTCATAATACTGAACATATACACATATAATGTCTGGTGTACGGGGAACACGGCCAAAAACGCGGTGAATATCCCACCATTGGTGAATCTAACTGTGTACAACATATATAACATTTGTGTGTGTGCGTGTGTATGCTGACCCCAAAACACTTAATTAATTCCCGTGCTCCCGGTATATATATATAATACATTTTATCATAATAAAAAACAATGGGTTTTTAAATTTGTTAGATAGGTACATATTATATTACCTATGGAGTATGTGACACGCCACAAGTCTACAATAATTATATAACATAAGTTCAACAAAATTAAGACTAAAACATTTTAGCTAGATAGACGTACCTATAGTAGGTGCGCCTACAATGATTATATTATTTTATATTCCGTTTAGATCGATGTAGCTCAGTGTTCCGCAGAGAAATACCTACTACGAGGAATGTATTTTTAAATTTTAATTTACACTCGGGTAAAATTGTTATTGAGTAAATTTCAATGCTGCATATATCTGCGTCTATTTACAATTTTACACGTGTCTTTTACAATTACGTACCTATATATTGTATACATACAAAACGTATTTACTAATTTTATAATTTATACTTTACTAAATAATATAAAATTATTATTACACCAAGTGTAACTAAAAATAGGTGGAGTTCCTTGAAAGTTGAAACCTTGCAATATTTTATTAATTTTAAATTATGAATTGAAAATAATTTAATAAACTAACACATTTGTAAAATAGTATTCATCATAGTAAAATAAAATAAATGTAGTTCAAATAATTGCATATATTGCGTATCATAGGTTCAACATGTCATATTGGGCCAAACAGAAAGCGGAAATGACCTATTTGTTTTGATTTAGTTGTTTTTACACAGCACAAAAAATGGGGGAAAGAACCCTATTTAGTAACATGTAGTATGTTGTGTGCACAATGTACAATGCACATAGTCACTATATAAAAGTTTATCTATAGGTACATTTCATAATAACTTTATTTCATACGCATTCTAAGAATTTATCAATGTGTTAAACCATCTCAATTTATTTTAATGGATGACATTATAAAATAAAATGTATTGTTTGTTTAAAGCATAAAAATATTTATTATAATATTCAATTTTAGAATCTGAGTGGAACGATGAACTGAGAAAAACAAAAATAAAATTAGGGAAAAACGGGAATTTTTACTCAAAACTAGTTTTCGATAAAATCGATTTAGCTTTTTTAGTTGAACTCCAAAACGAATAGCCAACAATTGTCTATATTATTGTTAATACAACAACGGCAACGGTCAACAGTATAACACTATTAATTTCAAGCCAAAATGTTAAAAATAATTTATTAAATAACAATTGAAAAGTATATAAGTTATGTGTTGTTTTATACTTTAAAAAATATAAAGTATAAAATAACGTTTATAATTTATAAATGTGCACTACTAACCAATAGATAAATGTTAATAGTTAATAATATAGTTACCTACCTAATTTGAAAATAAATAAATGCATTACATTTGTAATGTATACTTTTAAAATTCTATGCACTATAAGTAATAACACAAATAACATTTATTTTCAACCAGTTATTATTATAACCACATATTGTTTAAATATTTTTTTTTTACACCTAACCTAACAGCTTGTTCCGAAACGAACCTTTAGCGAGACGACGAATTACTAACATATGGTAAAATATATCTTTTCATACACTTTTTTTCCTCATGTTTCATTTAATTGTATTCACATTATTTTTAATTCCGTTATGATTGAACACGTGCATTGAGAATACAGTTCCTTAACGGGCGGAGGAAATTTTAATTACTAATTCTAATTACGTCTTTTTTTTGTGTTTTCGTTTTATTTACCCCATTCGAGATAGGAAAATATCTGTAGGATTCGGGTCGGAAAAAGTTTTGTCGTCCGCAGAGTTAATTGGCAGAGGGAACGCGCATTAAAACGATCGTTGCGATAAGCCGACTGGACGAGTCACGAGCACGATACTTTAGATTATATCGACTTTGGTTGGTATAGGACCTACATATATACAGCCGTGGCACTAATATTATATGATAAACCTACATATTATATATATGTATATATATGCACAATAATGTGCGTTTGTGTGTTTGTGCATTGAAGATATACCCTTGAGGGGAAGGTAAAATCCCCAAAAGTAATGTAAGTATCGAGATTTATAATATAGGTAAGTACACAATGTTTGTATATACCTACCTGAACGCTATATACATGTATACACTGTACACACAGATATTATGTACAATGTATATAGGTATATATAAATATACATAAAATGTATAGATAACGCAACATTACAAAATCATTTACACCGAATTAAACACGCGTTGAGATTTCCATAAAGGGTTCGTCTAGTTGAAACCGTAGACGGTCTTGAACGATGATGGGTGAGTGGGTGAATAACGTTCACCGGACTGTTAAGATGTTACTTTAACTAGCTATAAAAGGGCTATGTTATCTTATTATACTGTATAGTCGTATTATAGGTATGTTTGGTTTTTGTGTGATGAACAGGCCGATTCGTGTGCTTGCACCAGCCGTCTTTTTACCTAAATCCATTACTAGTTGAAACGAGTTCTTAAGTTTAAAAAGATAAAAGCCACCTTTATTATTGACTGAACGTAATAATAATATAATACATATTACATAGTTCATTAAAACCAATGTTTGAATAAGTATAAAAATGTTTTTATTTTTATCCTATAACATAATAAAATATGAATTATTATAATTACAAATAGTATATACCCATTCAATTATTATCCCAGACGGCATTGCGATTTAAAAAATAAAATTATATTATCAAAATGTCCTTTTTATATTTTAAGGGTATTAGAGCAAAAATTAGGTCCTAATAAAAACGTCTATAAAATATTATCTTCCAAGACTTAAATATTATTTATAATATATTTCAAATTCTTAAATACGTATGAAATTCTAACAATATTATTTTGATATACGAAAAATTATACATACTTTATTACTTCAATACTACAATATGTATAACAAAATATATTAAACAAATGGTTTTATTAATATTTTAAACTAAAAGAAAAATGTATCTCTATTAAATAACTATCTCTTCGGCAATAAAAAAAAATAATGAGTCGAGGAAAAGAGTAATCCCTGCTATAAAATTATTCTGCACACCCGCTTATCAATAAATAAAAATAATAAAATAAAATATTTTTATATTACATTTCGTTGAATCTATAACAAGTCTATAATGAGTAATAAATTGACGAATAAATAAATTATTATATGCTCAAAGAAAAGAATAATATATATTAATATATATAAAATATAAATAACGAGGTTCATGCAAAAAAAGAATATTTTAAATAATAATGAAATTAGATCATTATGATTCAATATAAATATTTTAGATTCTGAGTGGAGCTATGAATGTTTCAATATTGGTTATACGGTGATGAGTATTTTTTGTTTCGTCTTAAACTCTAAAGAAGTTTTTTGTGCTGGAAAATCTATAATATTGAAGGCGATGAATAGTGGAAACTTATATCTAATTTGTAGTTAGAGGTAAAATTATAAAGTTCTCAGTACTATGAAATAACTGAGGAAAACTAACAAAAAAACCCGATAATGGAAATGTATGAGTATACAACACATAGCTTTCGTTGTTTTGATTTTTGTGGTAATTCAAAAAGGAAGAAGACTAGACAATTTGACGTAAAATATTCTGACACTTAATTTATTTATAGACCTTTGACATTTTCGACTTTTGATAATTTTTTTTGATTTATATTGATACACATATCGTCTCTTAGTCAAAAAGCCTGTTTCTTCATTAGTAATAAAAATATTGAATATGCAAAGTTACAATTTTTTTTTACAACGAATTTTTTCAACAACATTTTTGTAGTTAAAGACTTGAAAATTATTTACAAGAATTCTTATAAGTTAGATACTTTTAGTGTTATTTGTTTAAATAACAACAATTTTAGTTAATTGTTGTCAATCAAAAAATATTAATCTAAAGGACTAATTACTTAAAGTGTTAAGCATTACGTTTAATATTATTTTCTATGCTCATTGAAATATTCAAAATACTTTTAAACAGTTTATACCATACGAAGGCACAAACTTATTCGCACAATAATCGTGATACGTTGGTATTGATTTATATCAAAAATTAATAGTACCTAATATAATAATTATTAAATAATATACGTTTGTGATTTATTTAAAGCAACAGTTAGACCGTTCTACCATATTACTAATAGCGCTATAAACTATAAATATAAAATAAAATATTCTTAAAAATATAAACAGACTGACTACACTCAGAATTGTTTTTCGAATATAATGATTCGTCATTGAATTCAAATGTTGGATATTCCGTAACAATGACCTAGGTACTCAATGACGAGGTACACTCGAAATATGCTATTTACTATTCAGCAGAGTGACTTCCCAGGTTTTTAAAGACGTGTCAGAACAGTCAGAAAACTTTTTCCTTAAATACTGTTCTTCATTTTTTATAAGAGTATACATAATTTATTTCTGAACCAAGTTGAACAGTTTTATTTTCCCACGACATACTAATTCTAATGTTTTAATCATTTTTTTTCGGTGTAGAGCTAGTTTTATAGTTTTTTTTGGAAATAAATACAAGTATTCTAATCAAAAAAAAAAAGTTTTGAGATCGGGGGCTGAGAACTACTTTTATTTAGTTGTATGTATTTATATTACTTATACTACCTGTATCTGTATTTTGTTTTAAACGCGTTTTATATGCAAATCAACCGTACATAAATAAATTAACGTTACATAAAATAATATTTAATAGATAGTTGACAAATCATTTTTAATTGAGTAAATTTTTAAAACTCATTGAAAAATACGTATTAGTGGCACGAGTGAAACGATAAGATGAAAATAAGTACCAAACCACTTTGAGCAGTTATCGACAAGGGCAGTGAGCAAAACTAGCCACTTTTATCACAATTTCGCTCCGATAACACTGTAAACCAGCCATACTCAACCTTTTTTATATTTGGGCGACATAAAATATTTTAAAATATTACGCGGGTCACAAGTCGAAATGAATGGAACGGAAATTAAGGAATAAAAATAAATTTATATATTGTGTATATTGTATGGCATTTTAAAATTTATTCTGTTCGGGCCACGTATGAATCGTTGGAGGGCCGCAGGTTGAGTATGGCTGCTGTAAACGGACAATCCAATAAACCGTTCCAGGGGACTTGCCTAATGGCTAATAGTGCTTCATTGAAGAACGTCTTCGTGAATTACGTAATTCAGCCGACACACGAAAATATAATATTATACCGTTTACGAGAAAAAGCGTTGTCTGTGGAGAATGACACCAAATAACGGACAATCGGAAATCGGTACAACGGGTCTTCGTAGTTGCGTGTTGCTATATACTGTTGGACACGTCGGACGAAATCAGCTGGTCTCGCCAATAATACAAGTGGTGGACGTGTGTGCACTAAATTCTAGAGGCATTTCGCCAAAAGCAAACCTTTCCCTTCAAATAATAAAATATATTGGTGGATTCCTTTTTCCGGGAAAACTATGATGGTGGTTTCACTTTTTCGAGATATCATAATACAATTTTTAAAATTATATGTTCAGGGCATGTAACGTATTTAGGTACTGTATATACCTAGGTATAAGTATTGCACATAATATTATGTAACTGCAGTTACTTCCTACATCGTTTTATCATTATACAGCTCACGGAAAATAATAAGACAACATATTTGAGATAAAAAATTTAATTCTGACGAATTTCGTTTCAAGTTTAAGGTTAACAATTATATAGGTATGTACTCTTATAAAAACAATGTGATTACCTATATACATGTCGAAACTATTATGAAGAACCTTGTATTCAATGTTTAATCTTTTTTACTAATAATCAAAAATGTAATCATAGGTACATAAATCGAAAAAAATCAAAAATTTGTTTATTTAATATGATTTGATATTTATTAATCTATTTATTTGGATGATTAATAATTTTTTCACCATTCTAATACAACTGTACAATCATTCAATATTATTCATATATCTTACAGCTAAAACGGTTTTTTTTATATAGTAGAAAAGGGAATGAACCAATTTGTGATTTGCCAAAAAAGTGAATCGGTGAAAACAGAAAAGTATACTTTTGGTGAAAATGAATAACTATCTATGACTCGATACAATAAGGAAGTTGAAAATTCATATTTTAAAACGAAATTACAAGACTTTGATACTAAATGAGAAAAAATGATGAGAATGACTACATATGTCGTTTTGACTTTTGCAGTTGTCCAACACATGAATAAATGTATAAAGCTCTCACATCCGCTCAATACAAAAGTAATAAATCGTGAGACTTTCGAATGGAAATTCGACTGAGTGCAGTCATACTGGGATATAGTGTGTCATAATATTTAGGTACCATAAGTAATACAATATTTGCACGCATATTAATAGATTAGGTTAGGTTATGCTTTTCCATAATATCAGTCTATTGTACAAAGTAATTGCGTAGGTACATGATAAACAAAATAAAAAGAATACCGACAAAACTGATGTTGTTTAGTTATTATTGGCTGACCGACTATAAAATACAAAAACTATTCGAAATGTCAACAGTATACATACTTTTTCAAACGATCTGACCATATATCGCACTGTTTTAATGGTGTAATTAGTGTAAAATATATACATAATAAAATATAATTAAAAAACACAGTAAAAGTTTTCGAAAACATAAATTAATAAATTAAAAATGTAAAAGGGTACTTAATAATCAGTGGCACAATTAAGAGGGGACTAGGAAGCTAAGCCCATCTAATTTATCTTATATTATATTCAACACAAATTGACAAAACAAAACACTTTTCAATTGTACTTAATGTTGTTGCTTATTGTTACCGTAAGATAGGTCGTTGTTAGTTAGAAAACACCTACATTATTTTTAGTTTTCAAATTTTAGATTTAAAATATACGAGCTGCAAAAACTTCAGAAGACTGATAATATTATATTATCATCCACATACGAGTAAAACCCAAAATGTACCATATTAAGAAGAGTGTCCATACCTTCGATAAAAAGGGGGCACTCATCAATTATCTATTTAGACATATATGAGTTATATGGGGTTAGAAAGTCAGAGCCTCACGTATCATCACATTTGTTTCGATATAATATTATTATCTATTTGGTTTATGTTATTGTACTTCATACTTTATAGATTACTTCATGATTTAATACATATATGTTGTTTTCGGTACGTGTAGGTATAGGTGTACTGTGGTATCATGATATACCTACGTAGCGCACCGCTAGCTTAAATATTTATGCGGTCTCAGCGTTCAATGCATCGAAAAAATTCAATTGTGCACATACACAAATGTATAGTAATGCACACGAGTTTTATTATAAATACCGTGTGATCCATTTAACGTAAGACACTCGTCATTTCAAAAACTATTTGTATTTTTGAAAATATTTTGTTAAATAATTGTAAGTCATTAAAAACAATATTTTGCTAAATTGTTTACAATTTTTTGATTTTTAATTCTTTTAGTTTAGGTTAGGTGATTTAGGACAACATGAATTTTCAATACCGTACCACAAAACAAAATGTTTGTTGAAATACTTTGATATTTAAAAATAAAATTATTTAGTTTTTTAGTTTACGAGCTATAACTATTTAAAATTTAGTTGTGTGGAGTGGAGTAGTACAACAGGGGTACCTCACAAAATATTATTCCACTGCTCCGCTCGTCTAAACTCTAAATACGTAAGTTATAACTAATAAACTAACTGTCCGAAATTTGATTTTTGTTAATCGAAATACTCCATATAGTATTTTGTTTTGTAATATGAAATGAAAAATGTATGTTTTCTTTCAAAAAAGTAAAATACTAAAAAAAATGCCCAAAAACATTTTATTTTTTTCCTTAAATATTGTATTATAACGACTTCAAATTTTTAATATTTTGAGGAACACTGAGTTTCTAAAAATAATGATTTTGTTACGTTAAATGGATCTTCTCGTATAAATAGATTACAGGGTAGTAAGAATTTAAAGTGGCATAAAATGTCTTGTATGTATATGAAAAGTATGAATCAGTAAGGCAAACAATAATTTAAAATACGTATGCATAAATTGATCACATAGAAACTCGGCTATCTATTATTTGATTTTTAAATGTTTACTCCCCCTCCCCCACAATACACTAAACGACTGAATCATCTCTAAACTAGGTAGTCAGATCCTTTAGTTTTAAATTGTAATCCGTTTGTACGAAGTTAGGTTATATATTACATATTTAGGTTATATTATTTTAAATAATCCAATTATTCCGCATTAATTAATTCGTTATACCTATAAACTTGTATGAACACTTACTATTATAGGGTTTGAGAAAAACACATATAGCACTAGTAGGTCCTGTACTTTATACACTGCGTTTATAAAATAATTTAGCTGATGGCCATTCGAATAGTCACTGGGCTTAAGGATCAATAAAAAAATAAAATAAAATAAGATAATTTATGTGACACGCACTTTATGATTTCACGTTTGTTTTGTCGGCATTTATACAACCTTGACTTCTCTTCAAATTAGAGAATGACAAAATAAAATACGACAATACTGAATTCAGATAATTTAAAAATAATAATGAGTAACAAGATCCCAGACCGATCGGTAGTGGTATTATAACGATAGAACTCGAGGTGGGTCGATCCGATGTCAAGCCGAGAAGGAGGCCAACTGCCGAGTGAAGTTCAGTGTCATCAGAGTGGCGGAGATCATTGTTTATTCATCGCCCCAATGCAGAGTTAGGGGTACTTACTCGAATTTCACTTATTATCAAAATTGACATAATCAAATTACAAACTAGAAGCAGTCAATGGTTGAACTGTATAATATTAAGTTAGGGTCTGAAATAAATATAGTTAACTTATACTATCTATATGTACATAAATCAGTGTTTGGAAAAAACATCGTTCATGAACGCACGTTTGTACGTTCACGTTCATATTTAGTGAACGATAAGCGAACGTCACTCGCTTTTTTCACATTAAACGTAAGAGACGTTTATATTTCAAAGAGTTTGAACAATTTTTAAGACACTCAATTTATTTGCCACTCATAAATATAATATGTTTAAAATATATTGATTAATTATATTATGTAATTATGAACGCATTTATTTTTTCAATGAACTTGAATTGAACGAGTTCATTTTTTAAAGACTGAACATGAACGTGAACGAATAAATATTTTTTGGTGAACGTTCCGAACACTGATATTAATACATGAGTATATTAATGTCATGGCAAATGGCTCTTGGTCGATAAAAGAAATATTATTTAAAATTATACTTATGACATTTTAAAAAAAATAAGAAAAATTCAATTACGAAAAATGTAACTTATTGCAGTTGTGCCTTGTAATAAAATTGAATGCTTGTGGCATACATACCCTCGCCACCATTCATGCTAACCGACGCCCGTCAGTCACCCATTCTTAGGCGCATACGTGTCTAAATAAACGCACCCACGATCAAACTATTTCAAAAATATTAAGTTGATATTATCGTCTTGTTACATACTTCAGCTGTCTAATTTGAAATCATAAAAGCATGACTACAGTAAATTGTCTACTAATATATACGACAATGCTGAACTAAACCATATTATCCAACACATTTAGAAAAAACAAGGTTCACTCTATATTAATGATTATCTGAAAATCTCCTGCTTATAAACTCAACTTTAATTTGTAAGTTTATTTTATATTTGTAAAAACTAAAACTTACTTTTTAGATACATTTGTAATAATTCACTTCCATCTCGATCAAAAGAAAAAAAAACTTTAAATTAAGTTTTTTACATTCAAAGAAGATAAAACCCAAGTTTTTTGTCGGTTGTTGGAAATTACTTTTATCCAAGAATTTATAGTACATATATATTTTATTATATTTATTTATTTGTGCATACGTGCAATATTGAAGGCAGAAATTATAAATGTCTACCTATTTATAATTTCACAACTTGTGAAACTGCAAAAGATATTAAAACAATAAAGTAATTATTTTTAAATTATTGCATATTTATTATTGTGTCAAATAATGTAGATGCAGCAAAATGTCTATTTTTAATCATATCTAAGACCTTAAATTGATTTAACAACTTTTATTATTGACTAATATTTTTATACTTAAATTTAATTTTGATATATTAATTACTTTACTAATTAATCAATATATGTTGTTCCTAAATAGGTTATAGAATAATATAAGATTGTATTGAAATGTACGATTGGACCTATAACATAATGATACAAGTTATAACTATTATCAATATGTATTCTCCAAAATATAATTAAAAACGAAACATTTCGAGCTCAACCATTAAGCAAAAATTATATTTATTTTATAATATGTTGCTATATAATTACCAAAATATTCGAAAGGTGCCTTTTGATAAAATATAGTTCTAAAATAAGTCAATAACAATCTAATATTTTTGTACTAAGTAGTAGGTACATAACATAATAAAAATAGCCAGTTCATAATAATAACATGTTATCATCATAGCATAATTTATTATTAGGAACCTATATAGACTATAACTGATTCATCAAAAACTTTTTTTTATATGATATTAGGACATTATTACTGTTTTATAGTTTTGTGACTATTATAACTTATAGTTGTTATTCGTTTACCTAACTTAAAATAAAACACTTGAATCAATAATATGCATTCAAGATATTCTTCTACACAGAAATGTACCAATATTGTCTACTCATTGCGCCGTGTGACACATTATGTTAAAAATGTTACATTCCAAGAGAAGTCAGGAATGTAGTGGCTAACTACATGCAATGAAAACTCATCCTATGACATCCTCACAACCCCAAAAATATATTGTTGCAAAACTAATTTCACTCAACTCGAAATTTAAAATTGTGTTTAATAATGTATTTTAGTGAATATTGAACAAATACCTTTATGTTGTAACCTCGACTACACAAATTCATTGGTAGAGACTATGGAAGTATACTAAACGAAATTACATGATACATAAAATATTTTTATCGATATGGTTACAAGCGTATAACATTTACATATAGCATTTCAGTTTGTAAATTAATACATGTATTAATCTTCTGATTATATTTTTCAAAAAATACATAACATATAGAAACCTACAAAATAAACAGTACAAAAAATATTCACGTCGTCAATAATATGACAGTCCAATTATATTAATTAATGGGTATATACTTACAACAAATATTTGTAATAAAAAATAACTTATTGAAGGAGTGGTTCAAGATCGAGACAAATGGAGGGTGGTTGTGATAGTAGTGAGTAACACTTATTAAGAGAGTTTTGAGTGCCAGCATAAGAATAAGAAGATGATCATTTGTACAAGATCGAAAAAATTAATCAATAGGTAATGTATTTCTATCCTTACTACAGTTATTAATCAATACAAATTATTAAAAAAAAGTGGAATCACATTTAATAAAATATCGTATTTTCATGAAGTCGTATCTAACTACATTTATTTTAATTTGTTCGAGAATTATCTTCATAGGAATCGAATGAATCGGTTATATTATAATCAAGTGCAACGATAACTAACTATACAGACATAATTTATCAAAGCAAAAGTTCTATAACTATCAAAACTCAATAATATAATATTTTCTCAAATTGTAGAACTTAATTCATATAACAGAATTTTATAAGTTTATAACAAACCATGTAATACAAACTCGATGTTTCTATGATAATATTGATAGTTAATTATTAATTAATATGATTATTTATTGAAATAATAAAATGCCAGTCATTATTAATAATCAATAGTTGAAGACTATAATATTATATAAATATACTAACCGTCCCGCCCGACATTGCCCGGGCCCAAAATTTGTACTTTAAATATACAGTGTGTTCACCAATTTAAGGAACACTGAATTTCTCAACCAGATTATATTGGAATAATTCGATTTTTTTACAATCTAGTAGTATATAAATACACATTTTCAGATAAATTTCAAATTGTTAACCCTCTCGATACGCGCATGCACAATTTGCATTTTTTAAAACCGCAACTGGTTGCGAGGTATTTTCGATACCAAATTCGGATAGACTGAATTTTTTAAGTCATTTTGACCTGTTAACCATTGCTCTAAAACCAAAACTGACTGAATAAGAACCGTTTAAATTTTAATAAATAAAACCAGAATTCTATAGCCATTTTAATTTATTGACTATTGTCCTTTAACGTTAGAACACCAGCTTAATATTACAATTTGAATAATTCACAATTCATTATCAAATCATCACTAATCTATAAGTATTCTAAGGTTCCATAAAATGATAGTCCTACGTGTACATGGAAAAGTATTCAGCACTTCTACATCTTCGTATTATACACTATTTATGGGTTGGTAGTTTAAAATCAAAAGTTGATTTTAATTTAAAATTTTGCCTACAGACATGAGGCTAAAAAATGAAAAATAAGTGCGTACAATATTATGTTTGAATAGAATTGATCTCAAATATTTCAAAAAAATAAAGTGTTCACTGCTGTTAAAGAGTCAAGCTGTACCGTTTTACAGCAGTGTACACACTACATACCACCTTTAATAACTATAGACCAGTGTTTCCCAAAGGGTGTGCCGCGGCACAACAGTGTGCCGTGAAATTTGAAAGGTGTGCCGCGACAACTTGAACTTTTTTTTATAAAAAAAACATAAAATGATTTTTTTTTTAAATATTAAAATATATAATACAAATAAAACTAATAATTAATACAAAAACGAACGTCGCAAAGCTTCAATACAATTTGGGCTGGCCGTTGTGTTTTTTGAACGTAACTGTTTCGTATGACCGAACGAATTATTACTTAATATTGAAAGGCCAAAAATGTATAGTACACGGAACAATTCTATGATATATATATACAAGTACAGCTATCAAGAGACAATAATATTATTACCTATTAACGATAATAATATCCGACATCATTACCTATATACGTATTATTCGATAAGTAGATAATATTTATTCAAAGTGTGCCGTGACTTATAATAACTAATAATAATGTGCCGCGATGGGAAAAAGTTTGGGAACCGCTGCTATAGACGAATATATTCATAGAATTTAAATGTATAATTTTTGTAATTTTTTTCGATAAATAACGTTGAAATTATTTACCAAATATATACAACAAGCTCAACAAAATGTCAAAACGAATAACAAAATAATTAAAGATAAGAGTGATTAGTGATTCATAATTTCATACATGACGCTTTAACAGTTGTATTCAGAATTCGGAAGGTAAATTAATATTTTATAAGAGATATGTATAATACCATGCATGCATAGAACGATTATTCATAACTACTAGATGTTATAATAAACATGGATGTAATTTATGCTATTGTTGAAACTAGAATATTTCATACAAAATTAGATTACAACACAAATATTATACACGATATTCTATTGTAGAAATATTAAACGACATTAACCTTTTCTACATTTAGGTTAGTATTATTAAGCTATAAATACGTTAAAATTAAAATGTATTCTTTTACTTTTTTCAGTCATATTACTCGTGTGAATTGGATAAAGTATTATCTATCAGGAAATTGTACATGGTATTATTATACACACAGTATAAGACGGATCATTTGAAATATGTTTCATAAATTCGTATTATACATTTTTTGTAGGTACATTATTCATTCTACATATTATGGAGATTTTTACATTTTACATTGTTATATTTTTGTTTTGGAACTCAAAAATATTTTACGTCATATTGCACATAGGCATAATAATAATATATGTATGTGTATAGTATATGTTACAAGCTATACATTTAAATTGTGTTTGCTTTTAAAATATTTCAACTATTTTCCTTTTTCTAATATACTGATGTCTACAGAAGTCGTAACAAAAATTATCTTGGACAGCATATTTTGTGGTTACCATGTGATACTTGATATAGTTACTATTATATACTACTGTCTATTAAACTAATACTAGTGATACTTATGCTATGTTAAAGCAGCATATTCAAATCCATGTACCAATAACAAACTTAACGATTTTTTATAGTTTTCCTCTTGTAGACCTAGCAGTTTAAACTATTTAACTAGGTAATAACAAATTAGGTAAATAGCTATATTATATTTATGCTTTACTTAACCAACTCGATCACATTGATCTACATATCACAAATTAATACAATATAGTAGGTAAGTATCTAAATATGAATATTATAATAACACTTAACAGCTAACTTATCAATTTTATTATTTATGAAGTTTAGTTTACAAAAGGGTAGATATACTTAAGCCAAAAAATTGTGAAACAATGGGAGCGTCAGAATATTGAAACTGTACTTTAAACTTATACTACCTAAGTATAAGGTCTATGTTATTATCAGTTAACAAAGTTATCATACATTTCGTAACTATTTTCGGGATAACGACTGCCTTGATCTTGAAGTATACCTATGTCTTATAATATTATCATTAATGTAACAAATTTTTAAATTTTCGCCCTGAACAATATATTATAAAAGAATATATTGACTTGTCTGGTAATAAGTGAAATACGTTGGCTTGATTACATCGTCAAAAATTAATTAATTTTGTGTACAGTCGATAGAGGAAAAATATTTTTTCAATCATCGTATTATCGGTTTACCAGTTGTGAATTATTGGAACGAAATTATGATCTCATTTTTATTTATTTTAAGTTATAACTTATAGATCGATACTCAATAGGGTCATAATCGTATAGACAATTTGAAATTTCCATTTCTCTTATCTTTGAATAATAATAGGTTATAAATTAATTTAAATTGAAAATTAAATTTTTTTATTTTATTCCAACACAAACCAAATATTCTATCGGTTGAATGACTCTGAAAGAAGTTTCACTTCATCCGCACGTTCTCACAACACATACTTTTTTAAATGTTGATTTAAAAGGGTAATCATTTTTTAATATTTGTGTATCATACTATATGCTTTGGTCGACACGAAAAAATATCAAGTATTTAAAATTATAATAGGTAAAAAGGTGAATTACCTACTTTGAAGATCATACCACTCATACCTACCTGAAATGTCAAATGACCTAAAACTGCAGGCCAAGACAATGATAATACGTTATGTTATAATAATATATATTGAAGTATAAAATATACAGTCGTGAATTTCTGTTACAACAATTGCCTATTCAACTATTTAAATAGGTATAGCCACATGTAGACAACCTTGACTGAAAATGTCAAATTGAAAAATAATTTTCACCGCAATTTGAATAGGTACGAGAAGTACAACTACCTATATTTCTATAGAACGATTCTAATGTATTGCACTTTACGTAGGAGCTATAAATATTCATACATAAGCTTATTATTACTATTATTATTAGTATTATTATTATAAATAGGTAGCTATATGTATAGCAAGTTTAAAGTTACGTAAATATATAGTAGTCGGCTCGTTTAAACCGCAGCAGTTATAACTTATAATAAGTTGCGCAGCATTAGAATTTAATAATAATTATTAATTTCTTACCTTTGTGACTAAACGGGCATGACGATGAGTAGAGGTTCGCGGCTGCGGTGCCAAGTGTCCAAGTCGGTGGCGGCTGCGTGGATAATAATAATAATATATATTATATAGCTATGATGAGCACTCCGAAGACAATTAAAAAATAAACTAACAAACCACTTGACAATCACGAGCGCGTGTCTGACCGACGACCGAGTTTTTTAAGATTTTAATTACGTTTTATTAAATTAATCGTGACGACTTAACCCGAGCATCATCTTGCGAGTCGTAAAATGAATACCTAGCGCACGAAATTCCCGGCAACCCGTTGTCTTGCTGCTCCGCGGCCATGTATAGGTAACAAATAATTATAATAAGACTAAGAAACAAATTCGTTTCGTAAAATGTATAAATATATTATGAATAGTGTTAGCTATGGCAACACTGTGGTCCTGACGCCAATCTAGGGGCACAGTGTTGACTAGTCTCTTTTCTAGTTTTAGTTAGTTTTTGGCGTTTTTGCGGAGTTTGCCGAGTCGACACTCGACAGACTGCACTGGACTGCGCCGTACGTCCGGCCGACGCTCTTTGTTAATTTTATAGGTGTGTATCGTGAGTTTTGAAGTCGATAATATAAACTTGTTATAAATTTTTTTTTCAAAAACAAAATATACTTTTTTCTATTTTTTGATCTTTATAATATTAGGTACTTTAAATTTTTACTCCCATAACCATAAAATGCACTTTTAATTATTTATAAGGTATATAGTTATAATTAATATTTAAGTAATAATAGTATTTAAAGTTAAGATGTAGTGGACAGTGCTACAGTAGAGTAATACAGGGGTAGGTAATAACTAATAGAAAATAGGTACCTAGTAGAAATAGTGAAATACCACAAATTAAATAACTGTTTCCTACAAAAACAACCCATACAAATCGAGGCGTAAAACTGAAAGGTTCTTATAAATAGTTATAATTATGTATGTGCCAGAAGAGTCGAATTAGTTGTATAATGTATAGTGTTTGAAAAATATTGGAAATGGGTCTTTGATGCTTCGAGAATTCTTGGGTGGTGAAAACTGAGAATCTCCGGATGATAAATATAGAGAATTTAATTATTTTTCATTAAGATTGAATTCTGTAGTTTTTATTGTTTCTTTTTGTGCATTTGTGCGTGTTATCAAATTACGATTACGATATTATAATTCATTCATTTCTAATCGGTTTACACTGCTCTCCTTTATTTTACCCCTGGGATTCGATCATGGCTCGTGAGTCGTGACGGAAAACATTTGCATTTTAAGCTATACCTAGTTATATCATATATTATTCGACTTTCCCAGTTCCGGCCCTCTCTTGATTCATAACGTTCAAATCTATTATACTTACTCCCTCTCAGTGATTATTTCTCAACACAATGAGTTTCTTTTACACTTAATTCAAGTTCCGTACTGATCATAACCAGATTATTTAATCTGATATTCTGGTCTCCAGACTTCTTTAATTCAAGTATTGTGCACACGACATTTCATTATTTTGGCAAATTTGTTATTATGCTTTGTACCTACGTATTGCAGTAGCAATATTACTCTTAATGAATTGAACATTTAAATTAAAATAATATAATAAATATAATTCTTATAAATAAAATGTATCGGCCACTAAATAGAAATGTTATCAAAACTAGGTATCTGCTCTCTGCAGTGTTAATTTCGAAACAATATATTGTGTTGTAGGTATAGCCAGTAGCTAATCTTTTTGAACCAAAATATAGGTATAAAAATATATATACATGTCATTCTTTCTTCAATCATACCGATAGACCGGGTAACACGATAAGACTTCTGAAAGCTGATTTGAATTTGTTAATATGTCTACTTGAGATCGACTAAGCAATAAAATTAGAAAATCTTGTTCCTCAACTACTATAAATGTTTTTTGATTATTTAAAATATATGAAATGTTATATGTCGGTTATACATTTAAATTAAATTGGTATGTGGTACTTAATATGTGGTCTACCATCTTAGTTTATAGCATAAAACAGCCGTATAGGAGCATAATATTTAATGTTTTTATATATATTTATAACACAATAGGTAATTATCTAAAATAAAGTTACATTAGAATTTAGAAGTGGGTACGACAAAGTAGCATAGTCCCATACCATAATAAAAATAGAAAATCTAGTTTTTAAAAATGAATACATTTTTCATTTATGTGTGGACCCTTAATTTATAAGTATTAATTATTACTAGTGTTACTGTTATTACCTAAGTACCAAATAATTACATGATTCTCACTGCAAAAAAACTGCCAACATTGTAAGATATTTTTCCAAGTTGGTATTCCATAGGCTTATCTTGAAAATGGGAACTAAATACTAACCTACTTCCTTCTTCCTATTGTTGCTACTATGGTTATGCAAGCCCAAAAATAAATTTAATATGCTTCCATCTGATTCAAGGTCTATAAATCATAAGCCACAGCAAACAGATATCAAAGTAGTCAAATATCTAATAAATATTTGAATAACTATTGAATTATTCATATAAATATCAGTAATAAACTGAATCAAATTAAATGCTAACACCTAAAAAAATCCAAGTTTTATCTGAATACTTAGTAATACAATTAATTATTAGTGTGCAACTATATACTTACCTATAAAACTTGTTTTAAAAAAACAATAATATGTAACATGATAAATCTACCAATGCCCAGCAAGTTCATAGATTCTCAGCACCATAATTTTAAAAAAATGCAAAATGTATTTTGGGTAAATATACCGTTGTATACAATACAACATCTAGATGTAAATCTACTTCTTTTATTCTAGGACGGTGGTTTATCATTTGTTTTCACCAATCACTACAATGTATATAAGATTGAATTTGTATTAGTTATAAAATTAATTTATCGGGTTTGGTTCTACAATTTTAGTTTAAAATTAAATGTCAATAGGTATATTCCAACCATAATAATCATTTAAAATATTTAGATAAAATATCAGTAGTTTATTTATGAATTTATAGTATAAGTTATATCTGCTACACAACACTAAATGAATAAAAAACATTTATTTATAAAAAGTTTTGGAATATAAATGAAATATATTAAAACAATGACAGACATTTTAGTTCTATACTAATAATATAACTCCTTTTTTTTTACAATTTACTGCAAAATTAGTCTTTGATTTACTTTTTAAATGTAGTTCATAGATGATAAAATTATGTCTTAAAAATAATATTACAACACAATTTGTGAGCATTTATACTAATTTATGTACATAATTATGAGCAAGTAAATGAATGCTTGCTAATATGATGTATGGAAAGTAGTTTAAGTTTTAGTTTTAAATTTATACATGCAATACACAGGAAAATAACGACCAAATTAAGCCCATAAACTAAAAAAAAAACCAACAAATATGAACCAAAATAAATAACCAATAGTCATTGATTGTTTTGTAGATTTACCTGTTCAATTTCACACTTATATTTTATATATATATAATATATAAACTAGTTATGGAATCATATTATGTTATCATTAGAAGTTATTAATTTAAAAGAATTTACAATATTGAATAAAATGTGTTGTTGAACTTCACTAGCTTATGAAATTGGTAATACAATTATTGAATATAATGCAATGATTATTTATTTAGTCACATCAAATCTTCGGTAGATAACATTAGTATTACACACTAATATCCTCTTGGGCCAGCTGGAGGACCTAAATAATAATTATTGTATATAGACAAAATATTGATTAATTTTAAAATGTAACACTACTTACCTCTCATCATAGGTGGAGGACCACGCATGTTATTGGTTGGCATTGGAGGTGGTCCACCTCGGCCCATACCAGGCATTGGTGGCATACCAGCTAAGACATAATACAAATGTTATTAATTTAATAATGTGAACCAAATAATGTATATTTAAATATAATGCATACCCATCATGCCTGGTGGAGGAGCCATCATTGGTGGACCTCTTATTGGTGGTTGAGCGGGAGCACCTCTAGTTGGTGCCATTGCAGCTGGCGAAGGACCTCCAACACCTCTTACTGGTCCTTGTAAGCCTAATGATATAAATAAAATAAAATAATTCAGAACTCTAAAATAAATAATAACAATTTATGACAACACGTCAAACTTAAAAAAATATTTGTTCAAAATATATATAATATATTATTTATAATCTACTAAGCAATAAATTGTAATTTTTGAAGAAATTATATCAAGTATTAGTTATAATAATTATGTTTAAAACTATAAGTACTAACCAAAAATACTATTTTATGGTCAATAAAAATAAATATTTTTATTAATTATTTAAATAAACAATCTATTTGAACTAAATTTGAAGAACAAATATATAATTCTAAAATATTACCAGGTGTAGCTGCTGATGGTATGACAGAAGGCATCCCTCGTCCTGCAGCACGACTAGATCCTGGACCACCACCACCACCTGGAAGTGGCACTCTTGGAAGACCTTCCTCGGGTGGAGGTGGTCCTTCAATAGTTATAGATACTATATTTTGTCCACGTAATAAAACAAAACCAAGTACACGCTTTTCTTCTCTTGGTTCTGTGGGCATTGCAGGTACTTTGGCTTTACTTTTCAGTCTACGAAATTCTTCACAGTCCGCCAAAATCAAGTTCATATGTTTATCAAAAGCTATGAAACACAAAAATGTTAACAAATGATTGGATGTCAATGATTATTTATAGAAGTCGAATAAAATACCTTTAAATGTGCCAATGAACATTCTGGAATCTTGTAAGATGACACGCACTCTATAGTTGATGTGCTGCATCATCTTGTTATTCTTTGTAACCGGCTGTAAGCAATAAAATTAAAATATTAACAAATAGAAAAAACGACAATTGAATACATTTGTGGGTGGGTAGTGTAAAGAAACAAATAAGTAACTGAACCAGAGTAACTGTGTCTAGCCAATATGAGTTAACGTACACGGTTTGGTACACCTAGAACGATCAAGTCTTAATAATACATATAACCTTCATAATTCTAATTTTGTTCTTGCTTCTATAAATGTTTATAACAATTTAAAGTTGAATTTATTTGTATTCCCCTCGAGATTCTAACTATCGAAAGTCGAGACTCGACTGTTTTCGATTTCGAACCAATGAGCGGGACAGCAGCATAAGGGAAGTTTCCGAAAACAGTCTGATGGTCAAGAACAACATCAAATAGACGTCAAAAACAGTCGTAGGTAACAGATGCGAATGAGAAAATATTAAAGCATCACTAATGTATTCTATGAAAATCCATTGCGCCTTTTTGGGTTTCGCATACACGAGTCGTATTACGGATAATAAACAACGGCAAGTCGTCGATAACTGAAAATTATAAAATAATAATCGTCGTACGGTTAAAATACTCACCATTTTTGCGGCTTGTGCGTCACAGGACTGCGGGACCGAATTCTAAGCAAATTTTCGACTTTTGAGTTTAAACGTTCAAAAACGTACGGCTTTCGGATGACGGTCGCGAACACGGTCCGGCACTTTAAAGTATTTACCTAACCAGTAAACAAACGCTGAACCTGAAACGCCGTCTGTCGCGCACTACAGGCTTGAAGTGAGGCGCGTCGGTGTTCGCCGCGCTCCGAGTTACGGAAACGGATCGACATTGGGCAGGGTTGCCAACGCGAGCCCGCGACCGACGGCGACAGTCCGTATCATAAATACCCACCATCATTGAAATAATATTAAAATGCGGTAGGGGAGGTTGTAGATATTCAACCGTGGTGGTGGCCCTATGTTGGGTACTTACAAGTTAGAATGATTATAGTTGTACGTAATTCAACATTGTACACACAATTTTTGTTACTAAATAATAGTAAGTTACGGTTGTTTGACTATATTTATATTTATATTTTACGTACCTACTAAAATGTCTTTTTGAAATACTGTTTATTATAGGGTAGGCAGTAGGTATAGTACCTGGTACCTAATTAAAAAAATATATTATGAATCAATAATGATTAGGTTTTTCGCTATTTACTTTTCGTTCAAGCATACGTTGAAAAACACAAATATTTAAACATTTTAAACTAACGAAATTGTAGTCAGTAAACTTAATGAAGACAAACGCTGATGTTGTATGCAGTTTCGTAGTCTTAAATTAATTATTGGCTATGCGCTTTTTTTAAGAATAAATTAAAGGTTTTTGTTATTCTCTTTTTTATTTTCATAAATTAAAGTCGTGTCTTGTAACTTCATGGTTATAACTGGTAACCAATATGGTTTAAAAGTTGAACTGTGGTCAATTCTTGGTATACTCGGTTGCAACTTGGTTTGTAAGTGATTCAACTTTGGACACTCATTTTAATGTAACTAAATTATAGGAAGTTACGGTTGTCAGACTTATTTACACTAAATTTTACATACTAAAATGTCTATTTGGAATACTGTTTATTATTGGGTAAGTAGGTACCCGATATCTTATTAATAAAACACAATTATTAATGATTATTTTATTATTTGTTTTTGTTAAGCATACGTTGAAAAACACTAATATTTTAAACTCACCGAATTGTATAGTCATTAAACTTTATGAAGACGAGAGCTGTCGTTGTATGCAGTTTTGTAGTATTAAATTAATTATTGTGTGCGCACCTTTTCTTTAGAAAAAATGAAAATCAAGCGCTTTGTTGTCGTTCTCTTTTTTATATTCATCAATTAATGTTCTCGCGCCCTTTAAACATTATTGTCTTTCTCTATAAAAGAAAGTCTATTGTAGCATATGTGTTGTATTTAATTTTCGCCAAAAGCATGTCAACATCAGTATTTAGAGATCTATAATTTGTGTATATGTCGATAATGAACATTTTAAAACGTCGTTCTATCCGGCAATGTACTATTGCCTATACATTACGCCGTGCAGCATAAATTATGTTTGGTTTAATATTTTTGACTGAATGAAAGGCGAGGGACTGAGAAATCTCATGGGTATACGATGTTTTATCCGTACCTGTTTATTTATTGGGCATATTTTAGAGCAGAAGTGTAGTTTTAAAAGTTTCGAGTAGTTCTGCGGTCCTGTCTATCGATTTGAATTCTAGTCTGAATGTATACCAAATGTATGGTCTATTTCCCGAAAATGATACAACGCGTACTTATGGAATAAAATAAAATAAATATAAGATTATTAAATTGAATGTAAAAGTAGACGAGTATTTACGAAAAGAGGTGGTCAAACTGTACCTACGGTTTTTTTAAAGTAGATAATAATAATTATAATTTGAAACAATATTATATAAAATAATTGAAATATTTATAATATTATGGTGAAGCAACGTTTGATCACTATTTATGCATTTGTAAATACCAAATAAATAATAATTTTTATTTTGTCGACTAAAATAATATTTGTATACATTAACTTTACAAGCGAACTAATAAATTGGTCAGTACCTTAGTACCTAGTTACCCAAACTAAAAATTTATAATCAATGAAAATACGAATTAAAAATGTTATAGATATTATGATTGGGGGTATATTATATTGTTTGTTTTAAAATTTTGTTTGTCGTGATAAATAAACAAGTATATACTTTTAAATTAAAAATAGTGACAACATCAATCAATATTCTGATCTTTTTTTATCTTCTATGTTTATTATGAATTTTCATCATCAATTATATTGGTAGGTAGTATGTATTTGGTTTTTTCTGTACTGGAACCAACATAGTGCGTATTGGTAAAAAATAATTTATAAATAATTTTCAATGAATAGGCAACCTTGCTATATAAAACTGCTATTAAAGCACTTTTATTGAACACAGAGTATTCTTTGAAACAAAAAAAAAATAGTATTTCTAAATTACTAAACTTTCTCACTTCCGTTCAAAATCTAAATAAAAAACTAAAGCAAAATTACTTATTACAAGATGCATTTCCGAATTCTTCAACTTTTTATAGCTATAAAATATAATATATATTTTCACAGGATATATAAAAGTCCGAGGTAAAATATTTCAAACATCTGAGATTGTCTATATTACAATTTACAATATATTATTTGGATCAATGGTGAACTATAAAAAATAAATACAAAACATCATAGTCAATCATGGGATGAATCGGCTGATTTATGCCATTAAACATGTTTTAATTATATGACTTATCGGCTATTTCGAAATAGTTTATAATGTTTAAATATAAAGCTGCAGTTATTTTTTAGTGCATGCTCTCGCTCTATATAAGCTTAAATCTTTTAAATAGTAATTAATCTATGTTTCATAGTATAAAAATAGCATTTAAAAGTAAGTAACATGAAATGTAATGAATTAGAATCAGATATTTAAACGATCACATGATTTAATACAAATAATAAACATAACTACAACTCATATTCTCATAAATTATATTGAGTGCTATTTCCGCTACAAGAGAATCAACGCCAATACAAAATGCTAATTTTTGAGGCCTTGACCATACATTGTTATTTGCTTAAGTTATTAAAATATTGTTCAAAAAATGACTAAAATAGTTTTAAAAACACTGTTAAGACTTTGATTTATTTTATTATACCTATTTAATAATATACTATCTTTTTTTAAAACTAATAGATCAGTGATTAGTTATTGAAGTCAATAGATTCTATAGGTACAGACCAAATTTAAAGTATGAATGGGTACCCAATTACTATTTAAAATTAACAAAATAAAAATAATTTAAACAACCAAAGTATTTTAAACCAAAACTATTGTAGACACATAATAAGTTACAATGAATTGAGTAATTATTTAATAATAAAAAATTTATAGGCCAGGAAAATAGTATGAACCTGTTTAAATAGTACCTAATAGTGTCAAACAATAATACATAATTTCTAAAATAGTAATTAACCATATATGACTGTAATATTTGGCCCAATTCACCACTGAGGTATAACCCAGTATTAGTGAAATTGGAGTTTTTCAATTATTAATTGTATTATTTATTATTTAACAATCATAAAATCTAAAGGAAAGGAAACAGAGTAAAAAGAGAAAAAAATACAAATTATTTATATGTACATAAAAACAATAATAAAAGTTGAAATAATATATAACATTACTTATAGCTAATTTATTGTTTTATACATAGTCGTATTATATGATTTAGGTTTCAATATATGATTTATAAATATTATTTCATTTTATTTCTGTGGTAACATTTTGTGAATGTATTATGTACCTACTATATATTTTACACGTACGTATAAAATCTCGGTCCACAAATAATTCGAATAAATTATTGAATGTCCCATGATAAGGAAATAAATAATTCGTGAACTCTAGTAGGTTTTCAGATAGTTTCTTTCAAGTTTCAACAGTTGTGAACTTTATGGCTCCCCCGAGGGTTACAATAATTCACTCAAATGGTATTTTATTTCGCCGAGTTGCTGAAGTGGTGAAGTGTTAACACGTGGCGTAAATCGGAACCCTGAAAGGAACTCTTACACTCTAAAATGAATAATGTAGACGTAATCTACTCAATTGATGTATTTTCTTATTCTTGATTCAACCTTTATATAAAATATATTCAATAAGATAACTTTAAATAATTATTAATTATACTAAATATTATAATATATGTATGCAGCCCAGTCAAGTATAACGGCATAACGCATACCCATAACACATGTATATAGTTGAGCATCGTTTACCCGAACTAATTGGGACTGGGATACATTTTGATGGTAAATCATTTTAAAATTATTTGCTGATTTTTATTTATTTGTATATAATCCGTGATTATCGTGATAATAAACAAAAGAAGATAGATAATATACAGAGATCAAACGATCTTAAATAGAAAATTTAGTCAAAATCCTAATAATGTAATTATAATATTAGTATAAAAAAGAAAGTAAAACATTAATACGCAATAAACATAACACATAATAGATAGTCGTCAATTTATAATAACTGTCAATAATCACACTGTTAAATAATATTTATTATGGACATTAATATTAATGAAATTTATATTTTTTTAATTTAAGATACTTGATCATGCGGGAAAAGGTAACGCCGCAACTATTACATCTAAAAAAGAAGTTCCAGGATCATATTGTGGTGAAATAGAACAACCGCAAACATTCTTATCGGAAACGAGTTCAGTTCGAGTTATTTTTCAGACAAATAACTTTACAGATCAAACTTATTACAGTTTCGATTCAAGAGCTGAACAAGAAACTCAAGTTTACTTGCGATATGGACAACATCCGGAACTCTATCCTAATAGAAGAGGATTGCTGAACCCTGGGTTAGAACAATAACAATTAAATATTTTTATATTTATTTTATTATAAGTGTTTGTGTTACGATAAAAAAAATTGGGTACTAAAAAATTACGTAGATATTCAAATTTGTATTATTCGTATAAAAAATATAAGTATTTATTGAGTGTGTTATATAATATGTTAACCGAAAAATAACTATATTATATTAATATTTAATAAATAATACAAGTAAGTATCCATATTATCACCTCTATTCGTGTTTAAATAGTTAAAAAAAATATTATTGTGTTATTATTTTTGAATTCATCATTTTAACGTTATATAAAATAAACACCATAAGGTAGGTAATAAAATACAGTTGACTATCGATAATTCGAAGTTCTTTGAAAAACCTTTAGTTTTTAAATTGCTAATTAATTAGAAATACGATATCATAGGTAGGAAGATAATTAAGAAATATGTATGATACCAACTTGATGGCTCTCAAAAAAACTTAGCTAAGTTTAAAATAGTTAAATTATTAATGATAAAGGTATACACTTTGTGCACGATCAATAACGATGAAACAACTTGGAATCGGCGAGAATTGAATATGGTAAGAACTCCAAATGGCCAATTGTGGCTGATTGCCTAATGCCTGGTTCAGCCTATATTTTTCTTCGAATAATGCTGTGGATATAGGTACCTGGTTATATGCTTTTTTGAACTACCACAAAATTTGCAAGGGACCAACAATTTTTTTCGAATTGTGTACCTATAGTTTCGAATGATCGACTGTTAGAAATATCAACTTATTAGTTTTAGGTAAACCAATAATTAAATAAATAGTTCATGTCTGTATAATATTATACGTATAGACGTATATCTAGTAGAAAAGAGAATTAATACCTTTCCAACAATTCAAATTTCTAATCCATATCAGTAGGTATATTACATATCCGCTTAGATTGCATCACACTAATTTTCCGTACCTTATTTAAATTGATTAAAGGAGCTATTGTGATAGGACATTTAAAGAATGTCGACTGCAAACGTGTTATGTCCAAAGCCCAGCGTATCCAGGAGTGTATCCTAGAAATCTCAAGTGCAATTATTGGCTGAATACTAAAAATCCGTTTATTCGTCTGTACATACAAAACGAAGAATTCAACGTGGACGGTCAGCGATGTGAAAATATTATCACATGCCCCATGAGACCGATCACGTCAGGTAACCTTACAATAATATAGTTTTTATTACCTATATCTACATGTGCACAATTATACAATATTTTCTGTAATTAAATTAGAAGTTAGAAATTAAGTTTAAAAGTTCCGGAAAAACGATTCTGAACGGGTTTGGCCTATACAAAAGTGGCTTAGAATTTCTTAGCAGTAATAAAATTCACTTTTTTTCACTATTTTTGGGAAAATTATTAAGACAATTTAGAAATTGTGTTTTTTATTAGCATCTACTTGTTTTGCTAAATTAGCAAACTTGTATGGAAATTACCTAACAATCGTTTTCCAGAAAAAATAATCATAAAAAAAAGCATAATTATAAAACTTGTTATGGTAGGTAAATAAAAAATAATCATTTTTGTATTTAAATTGTTGTATTTGCTGTACATCTTGATAAGAATTAATTCAGTTTGTTTGAATGCATATTTTCTCTACGAAGGAACAAAAAACAAAAATCGGAATTAAAATGCCATAATTTAATTCATGTCCATCTACAAAATTCCTAATTTAAAATTAAACCGCACCTATTAAAATATTTATATTAAAAATATAAATGGAATGATCATAGGTATTTCATTATAATATTAATTAAATACATCATATGAAATAATGGTTTCATTTCAAAAGCAAAAATTGAATTTACTTGCGGTTTGATAACCTATACATATAATATTATATATTTATATTATAATTAAATATTCAACCCTCAGTAAAGATAAAATAAATAATATCATAATAGAATGCGAGTATTGTTTGTGCCGTTTGTGGTATTCACAATGTATTATTGAATTCTGACAGTGTTATAATATATTATACGTTAGTGACAATGAATTAATATTTCTTGTTTCCAATGAAAATACATTTATTAACTGCAGTATGCTAATATCAAACGATTAAAATATGTTAAAGGAGCCGAGTATTGCCCGTATGATTATATAAAAATATATGACGGTAAAAATGCATCTAGCCCAGAGATTGGAACTTTTTGTGGAATGGGCAAATTTCCCCATTCAATTGTTGGTACGAGTGAAGACTTATTTGTGGAGTTTGTAACATCATCAGCAGGTACGATTTATATTTTTATTTTTTATAATAATCTATAATATCAAGTCTTGATAGTAAAAATTAAAACAGTGAAATCACTATAAGTTATTCTTATTTAATATTTAAATATGTGGTGTGTATTTACTATATCAGCAAATTAGGTACCTATATGGCTAAATTATAGTCGAGTATAAGCGAATTCTAAATAATATTCGTCGATTTTATAAGCTTTTACTGAAAGAATTATTTCAACCGATTATAGATATTTATAATATTTAATATCATAAAATATGGTAATTTATAATTTTTATCCCAACAATAACATTTTTAAATCAATAATTAAACGTACCTAGTGCTTGTATTGATACACAAACTAATTTTTTTTAAAGCTATATCCCAAAACGAACGATATGCAAACTAATAATTGGTAACGAAAGAAATGAATGATTAACTAAAATGAGTGTAAGGAAAACATAAAAAAACGTAACTCAATTACTACTATATAGAGAACTATAAAACAATCTTAACTGTGCATATTATAATATATTTATCATTGCAATGATAAACGGAGTAGGTATTTTTAAATATACATAAAACTCTCATTTCCACTGTTTGAGTCTTAAATCTTTCAACGCATTACACAGACCAATTTCATACTAATATAATTACATAGTTTATACCTATATGGCTTAATGAGTAATATTTCATAAATTAATATTCTTAAAGTTTATAAGTTGTAAAACGATAAAGCAAAATATTACTCTCTATCTAATCGTTTATTTTAACTACCTTTATAGTATATAAATTACGACCATTTAAATTTAATAAAGTGGGTGGAGAAACAAATACATATATTTTTACAGTATAGTATATTATACTATATAGCTAGGTATGTTGTACTTGTTCAATATGTAGTAAATTAAATTAATATAGAATCCTTTTCCTTTAAAACTTAAGATTAAATGGAAATAGTTTGAGACCTAATTTGAATTTGTTGTTCACTTAAACATAATAATCAAGTCAAGAAAGTTTTAAAATATTAACATATAAATAATACGAATAAAGGATAAGAATGTTCAAATGTAATAAAATTTGATATGCTATAAAAGCATTTAATATTTCATTTTAACTGAGGTTACTTGTGATAACAACAAAATTGTAATTATTCTATTTGAAATCGTTATAAACATGTGAATAAATATCGATAATTTATACCTATTTAATTATATTATTATTATACATAATATAATATTTTAGTAAAATTAGTCTTATTAGCTATTAAAAGCAATCATATACACTAGCTATATTAATATTAGGAATATAATTTCTTAAAAACTCAAAAACTATTAGTTTTAAAAGCTTAAAACTTAAATCATACATAGACACCCGGATAGATCATAATATGAAATAATTACTTAAAGAAAAATAATTAATTTTTAAAAAATTTTTAAAAAATTAATTTTTATGTGGAACCTACAATAATAGGTTTACAGATAATAATATTATTATTATTTACAATTTTATATAAAAATATAAAAATGTCCTTAAAATTGTACCTAACATTATAGGTATCTACGAAATACATACTTAATAGTTATTACTATTATAATGAATTTATTTTTATTTTTGATTTTACTATTTTAGTTAATACTTGCATAATTGTATCCATAATTTTATTATCCATAATTGTATTATTATTATACGTGTTAGTAAAATTATTCCCGATTATTTGTTGTTTACTTAAATATAGGCCCACTTTTAAATACTGGCTTTCACTTTAACGTTGGTAATATGCCCGGTCACATGCAGACCGCCGGTGAAAAAAATGGTACTTGCGATTGGATATTATCGAGTGAACATTTGAGCAGAGATCACCATACCGAAGGGATATTCATGTCGATCGCTCACTGGTATCCTCCGCACACCTCCTGCACTTATCATTTACTAGGGCTGCCGAATCAAGTAGTTCGAGTTTATTTTCCCAGGTATGTCGACTCGTTCCAAATCCAATAAGTTTACTTAAAACGATAATAGCTCATTACCCTATCTATGTTATTTTATTATTATTGAAAACGACGTTCGCCTGACCGAATACATAATGTCATTGTATTCGTAATTTGAATAGTTTAATACTGCAAATGTGACCTTAAAAATTTAAAATACTTGATCACATTATAGCTTTCGAGTAAATAGCATCGAGAGTCCTGTGACGAGTGACTGGACCGGCGACTGCGGAGAAAGCTTAACTCTCTACGATGCCGCAGGACCAGATGATACGAGAATTATAAAAACATTTTGTGACACGTTTTCCAAGCCGGCTGAAAAACACGATTTCATATCAACGGGAAATTCCATGTTTATCCGATTTGAAAGCAAGACCGGCAGTTATTCTGGGTAAGAATAATGAATATTAGGTACAGGTATGGGTGTTCTTTTATAGCTACTATACAATTACAATAATATAATGATTAATATGTGTAGATAATATAATATATTCATGATAAATTATTAATATTTCTCGTGGGGCTTATTGCTCAGTGTGAATGACTGTAGTAAAATACATTAAATTCGGCATAAACGTAAATCGTCACGAGTAGTAGGTATATCTGCAACATCGCACGTGAATATAATTATAATTGTACGAATTTACGATTGAAATGTATTTAAAAAAAAAAAAAACGAAGAAGAACTCTAGACTCCAGGGGCCCCTCTCCAATATATTATAGCTATGGCCTAACTTGAAACAGAAATACATATAAAAGAACTAAGAAAGTACATATTACTCAAATTTGTACCAAACATTGATTTGCTACCAACATATGCACTCAAATCGAATCGAATATAAAAAAAGGAACTTATTAGATGCCAACAATAAAGATAATAATTTTTTAGTAAATAAAACAATGTATGACAGGCGTAATTAATGTTTAGGTCGTCGTTGTATTATTGGGCTCACTATGACTTTTTCAACGACACAAAATTCGGTACAGCAATACCAGATACAGTGTGTGACGAAGAATTCGTTAGTTGGAAACCATCGTCGGGATATTTCAGATCACCAGTGAACACACTGGTCTACAAACGACAAGGAACGGTTACAGATCCTGATGCTAAATCTCAACCAATAGTTTGTCATTATAAATTTACGACAGACGTTCGGTTATTTGCCCGAATTGTTTTGAAAATTGAGTCGATTAAATTCAAGGTATTTATTTTCGTTAAATAAATTTTAGAATTTGAATTTTACCTAAATATTGTATAATAATTTAAGTACCAAAATTAAAAATGTGATTTTCTACAATAGGTGATTCACCAAACATGATCTACCGCTTTTCTTCATTAAAATAAATATGAAGTTATTAAAAATCTTCTTTTTGGAATTATTAATCAAAAAATAGGTCCCTACCTATAACTTAGACTATATTTTCTAGTTCTCGAGATTTTTGTACTACTTAAGAAGCGTCCTGTGGATATACAACTTTCTGTTTTTCAAATGACAATCCCTGCACAATCTACTGTACATTATTTAGTCAATTTTATTTTTTGAAAATGTTGACATATATCAAAATGAAAATTTGAACGAACGAGTAGTTTTTGAGTTATTTAACTATTTGTGTTCTAAAATAATAAGTCCACAACAATAATGCGTTTGAAAATATAGGGGTTATGTGGATTTAATTTTTTTAGTAATTAATATTAATTTCTCAACATGTGATATTTTTGAGATTTTCTCATCAACATCTCTTCAGGTATAGAGGAGGAAGAGGGTTCATCATTTCATAGGTAACACCCTAACTAGTGGATCTGGATGGGTAGGTTAAGTTTGGGTAGGTAAGTAGGGTAAGTTTGAAGTGCTACGTAAGAGATGAGACGGATACTATGAAGTCAAGCAGTTGCAATTTATAATTTTCTGTTTTTTACGTAATTTACTCGAATCACACATCTAGGGCTATAATGGGCCATGTCACGAACGATCCAAAAAATACAGTAAAATATAGAAACTCTCGGTTTTGGGCAATCTAAAGGTGTTAAGTCAGATTCTGACAGGGTTGGTTTTACATTCTGATATAAAAAGATATCGATCTCTTTTTTTTCGGTAAAAACATCTTCGGTCAAACTTTCGTACGTCTTTATTATCTATGGAATTTTGTTTTTTGTTTGGAATACTGAACATCATAACTCTTAACTTTCAAAACTGGCGTAACACTTTTACGCACCACACTGCATCAGATTATTATGTCAAATCGTTCATTGTACCTACTTGTCTTGGACGAGACGTATAGCGTATATCAGCTGATATTATGGTAATTGATTTCTATCTAGAAGTTCATTATACATGGTATAATACATAATGATATTTAAAATATCGTATGTGCGAACGAATAGCAGGTTGTCGATCTCCACAATAAAAAAATATTCAATTTCCGTGTACAGATTGATTTTTTAAGCATACCTATTCATCCTATTTGTATTTTAAAATTATGCATATATTAAAATTTGAATTTTTTGAAATTTTAAGTACACTTGAAGACCATTTTTTGAATCATTGAAATTTTTTTACCACTTTAGGATGATCCTGTGACAAAACCAATTTCAGTTTTTCAAATAGGAGCCTTCCTTTTTTATTTTTAAGTATTAAGCTAATATTTTTTGGGAATTTTTATGTATCTAAATCAAAATTCAAGATAGTAGTTTTTGAGTTGTGTAACTTTGTGTCTTAAGGATAATATGTCTATGGTAACGGGTTAAGTAGATACGATTTGAAAAAGTTAGCAATGACTAATGATTTATCAATATAAATAATTTGTAAAAATGATCCAAGTATAATAAATACTACGTCTAACATTACATATAGTTTTTATTTTTATGAAACCATTTTTAAGGATTATTAACCTTAGTATAAACATTTTAATAACTCAGAAACTACTTATTACAATTTTGAATTATATACATAAATATTTTTTAAAAATAATCTGCTAAAAATGTTCACTACAAAAGGAGGCTTCACATTTGAAAAATAGAAGTTTGTATTTCCACAGGATACACCTTAAGTAATACAAAAATATCAGACATGTTTTGATAAATGTACTATAGAGGAAAAAAATTGGAGTGAGCATGCTTCAAAAATCAGCCTGTATAATAAAATTATATTATAAAAGTGCGTTAAAAACTCAAAAACAAACAAATACTAAAATACGGAATATACAAGTTTATACAACGATTTAAATTATGTTTGTATGCTCGAGTGCTACATTTCATACACATTATAACAGTTAACTATAATCGCTATTATACTATTTTAACAGCTTCGGGTGAGCGCCTAAAACGATTTCATCAAATATTCGATTTTACGTATTATATTGTAATGCGTGTTTACAGGACCACAATTATAGGACGCCCATTGAAAAGGACAACGACTGTTGGTACAGCGAACGGGACAAGCTACTGGTATGGGAGCCGGAAGAGATCGACGCAGGTTTCGGGCTGAACCGGACGGTCATCAATCAATCGAACACCAACAACGGTCTGTGTTTGTTCAACAACGTAAACAAAACGAGATCAACGCCGTCGGACCCTCACGCGGGCGAAATAAAATTCGTCTCGTCCGGCAACTCATTGAACGTCGAGCTGAATCTGAACCCCCTGCACGCGGCCCTGAGCTATTTCAAGTACGATGTGCCGTTGTTCGAGGCCAGATACGAATTCGTGCACGGTCCCCTGTGCGGGCCGTCCGTCATACAGCCGGTCGACGAAGGCGAACTAGTGTTTCCGCGGTTCGACGCCATGGGATTTGTAGAGCCGCCGAAAACGCTCGAATGTATTTGGGAGATACGCGTTCACGAGGACCGGGATTTGTGGTTACATTTTAATCAGGTAATTATATAGGTATCTTCTATCGAAATACCCACAATTCAGGTGGGTGGTAACTTTAACAGTGTCGGATTTAGCGGTGGCGCAAGGAGTGCAGTCACTGCTGCAGTGTACCTGGGTGCCTCGAGGATGAGGCTGTTTTAGAGGCCTCTAGCTTTCTGACTTTGTACGGAAATAAAGAATATTAACATTATTGATTGGCGGTGAATGGATGGGATCAATAGGATATATTTTCTAAAATACGATTTTTTTAAGCTTATTACTTATTAATAATAATAAAAAAAAAATTGTCTTTCCCCTGGTGGGATTTTATCTCGCGAGTAATAACAATCGGTGGGGACACAAACAATTGTGACAAGTACTTATGTCTATGTGTGACAGTAGATTACATAAATTATATATATATACAAGCTAAATTTTTAATTTTTTTTTTTGAAAAAACCTGGACTCCGTCCAATATGGTTTAAGATTGTTTTGACGTTTGATCCATTTATTTAACTGATTGTGACACAACCTACTATAATATGATTTATTATATTGATACCTATAATCGTCAAGCTTTTTTACAATGTCGAAAAGGAGTAGCAGATCAATTAAAAATAAGGACTTTTCTCGGTGAATTCTGAATATAATCCCGTAGTTCGTGGGTTCATGTTCAATGTTCAGTGATTATTATGTTATTTTAACTTCTTTATTTTGATTAGACTAAAGTCGTCGTGTAGATGATTTTATCTTAAGAGTTTAAGATTGTGTGTGTATACTGTATAAGTTATACTTTTTGCTGAAATGGAAGCGCTTAAGAAATTGCCTCCCTAAATTGTAGTCGCTTGGAAAGTTTCCTGAGAGTTTCAACTGCCTCTTATATGTTTATATGTAAATACGGTACTTCGTTCAATAGGGTTCATACAAAGGAGAAAATATAAGTCACCGGAATAGTCGTCTTATACCTCCCACACTCGTTTTACGCTCAGATTTGACCTCGGCTGTGCCTACCAAATAATTTATATATTTTGTAACGAAAACTAAAAACGAAATTTAAAACATTGAAAACCATAACAATAATATCTACTATTTGACGGGCGACGATAGGCATTTTGACGATTCCAAGAAAAAATATGTTTTTACGATTATATTCAAAACATGGTTTTCAAATAAAACAATAATAAAATGGGGGGACGAGGTGACCGAGTGGTCTGACTCTTCCGCTGCGACGCAGCCGGTCGCGGTTCGATCCTCGGCCACCGGGCGGCATTTTTCTCCGGACAATTCGCGGTGACCGGAGAGCAAGTGCTGCCATCCCCCACCCCCGGGGCATGGCAGAAACCTACGGGTGCCCCATTCGAAATTCTGCCAAAACAAACACACACGTGTTCCCCCTACCGTTCCAAAAACCTACAAACCATCAATACAAAAAAAAAAACCTACAGTACCTACTAATAGCTAATGGCCTCAGTTGCCGGGCTCAGGATCAATTAAAAAAAAAAAAAAAATAATAATAATAAAATGGAAAAGAGAAAGTGTATATACAACACATCATGAATGGATAGTCTGCAGTAGCAATGGAAATAATAACAAATTTTTTTTGCATATTTTATTTTGGTCCTGTGGTATTGCTCCCTCACACCACACTCCTTGAAATGAACCACATTACTGACCTCCCTCATAATTATGTAAATAAGTAGGGACAACATATAATAAAATATTTGTTATTATTACTATTATAATACTATGTAACGCGCAGGTAAACTTCGTGACGGACGACTGTCAGGACGGCCGGCTGGAGGTGTACTTGCCATCCAGGTCGGTGGACTACCCGTTCATGTCGGCGTGCGGACACAACTCCACGGCGCTCAAAGACCTGCCGCTGTTGACTTCCAAGGACGTTGAAGAGGCCGCCGACAAGTCGTCGCCGACGACCGGCGGTGCAGAGTCTCAGCGGCACGACAACCGGTCGCGGCGAAGGCGGCGACAGCGGCGGCGCTACGTGCACGTCCGGTTCGTGGGCAACGCTTACCCGCACAAGGCGCAGTTCAAGATCGCTTGGTCCGAGCTGAGCCACTTACCTCGGAACCCAGACGGGACGCCGCGGGCCGCCCGGCGCACTTCCGACGCCGACGACGAATGCGCGTTCCTGTGTCCGGGCGACGAGCGACTGTGCCTGCCCGCCCGGGCTGTGTGCAACGGCGTGATTAACTGCCCGGGTGCTCCCAACGACGAATCGCCGGACACATGCGAACGCTGGAACCACGGGTTGGCTCCGTCCACCGACGTCGGTGGCCGCGGAGCCCCGGCGGCTGTCGCGCTGTTCGCCGCCGTCACGGCGGCCATTGCTGTCTTCGGAGCGGCGCTGTTCGTGGCCAGCACTTACTGTCGCCGCCGGCGCCAACTACTCCGAAGTGGCCGACCCGCAGCGTCCGGTCGTCGAGCTATGGTCGCTGGTGGCAGGTCAACCGACCGCATTTATTCCACGGTAATGGTACAACGCAGTATAGTATATGGAATATTACCATCATAACCATGTGGTAACTCACCGTCCCAATATCTCAGGAAGGGGGGAGGGGCTGTGGTGGCTTGTTTGGGATTTTTCTTGGGGTAAAAGGCTCGCCGGTTGGAGATACCCCGGTTCAAATCTTCTTGGATGTGAGACTTGCGTTTTCAACTGCAGTAAATAAGAAAGTTACATGTAACAATGGTATAGATGTTAAATAGATCAGCAAAAATATTTTAAAGTTGTGAAATGTTGCTAAATGCGTCATTATGACTTACATCCAATGATATTTTAAATAGCAAATGTATACTCCTTCCCCCCCCCCCCAAAAAAAAATGACTCCCACGAGTTACACCTTCGCCTTAACTTGATCTAACGTTTACCTAACTACCAAACATAAAAAGAGTATATTCTAAAGTATTATTATTATTAAGTATATAATTATTTGTATATAAGTACCTCTACCTACGTTGTGTACCTCTCAAGTCCTTGTTAATTATTAATCAGTAGAAGGTAGTGAAATGGAAAATTACGACCGTTTTAATACCTGTCCTATAGGCTATAGTCGTTATTTGTGTCTATACATTTTACATGAAGCAACGAAAATGATACAATAAACAGGCGATTCTTTCGCTGTGGACCAATCAATATTTTAAGAATTACGAGGAATTATTTATAAATTAGAAAATACTTTTTACATTGTCTACGTCCAACGACAATTTTAAATTTTCCTTAGCATTTTAATATGGAGCCATATCTGGTGGACGTTCATATAATAGTGTTCCGAATAGAATTGTATAAATAAAATACAATTTAACATACTGTTTTACTTGTCATTTCTATATTGCAGGACTAATGCATTTATCAAAATCATAATTCAAATTGGTTCTGTTTAACTACTCCGCTCCACGTACATTATATATATACGTACTAGATATCAGTGATTAGTAGATAATATATGCATTCTGAAGGGCGTTTTAAAACCGATTTTCTACAACAACAGTTGTTTTGAAAACCCACGTAAATATCGTCGGTGGTTTTGTATTTAGACAGGGACGATAATTATAATAATATTAGGTACCTATAACTAGGTACTCCGTTATCGAAATAATTTAATATTGTGTTATAAATTGTAATTGTACCTACTACCTATACTAAAATTTATCTACACTTGTGTATTCCACAGGACTATTAAAAACGAATATAATCGGATAATCCTATGGATGTCTGCGGATCATCGTCGACAATTCCCACACATACCAACTATCTATACGACAAATGAATTAATCGCACATGATCATTATAATTTTTTTTTTTTGTAATTAAGTATTAACTATGAAGAATTAAAACGTATTTATATAATAATAGTGTGTAAGCTACTCAAATATAATACTATTATTATATTATATTGTATCAATTAAATATACGCTCATTTAATTGTCTCAATACCTACCAAGTAGATTTTAACTAAAAGTATTGTTGTTGTATAATTATATTAAAATATATTCAAAAGTATAAGACATGGACAAGCCGATTTTATATTATCACCCTATATTCGATAGAGTATCTATCGACTATCTGTAAAGTCCTATCTAAAAAGTAAATCATCCAGACGCCTCCAACACCTGTCACCTGTCACCTGTTAGTATTAATGTTCCTTCAATAATAGTCAAAACCGCACAATATTATTTACAGATGTCTATTTTATTTTATATAATCACTAGTTCCACAAAATTTAAAGTTTTCCTTAATATGGTAGTAATATATATGTTGTAATGTTACCACCGATGGGGGATCTGAAGGTCATTTTTAAACTTGGTCCAGCTGCAGGTAACGTAGATACTTATTAGGCTATAAATGAATATGAATCTCGATTGGAGGACCAAATCGATTTTAATAATTGCCGAGGTTCTAAGTCAAATCAAATAGTAGCAATGGAAAGTAATAATAAAAATACTTTCCAAAATGTACACTTCTGCGGCTTGAAATATGTAGAATATTGCCCATCTTAACAGCCATGCCAGAAAAGTGCTTTTCAAGTTAGAAAAGAACAAAAACCTACCGGAAGAATTATATTTAGAAAGTAATTTCATTATTTGTTCTTCTAAAATAAACTGAACTTAAGTCTTAAACTGATTAGAAGTGGACGAATAATTATTGGCAATGATGTAAATAGATCGAGACATCAAAATAGAATAAGCTTATGAATGTTATAAACGAACTTAGATTTAGTCCAAAACAGTTAGTCTTTGTATATAATTAATGGACATGGGCATACTAATCAAATTATAATGGTGAAAATATACAGCTTTTTATAAATTAAAAAAAAATATGTTATCAAAAGTAAAGTGGGGGTATATGTATTTGTACTGTAGTTGGTAAAGGTTAAAGGTATATTTTAACCCCAAGGGTATTAAATTGAGCAAAATCAATTAATTATAAATCAATGGTATTGTATCGGAAATAGGATACTACGGTCTTTTTCAAATAACGAGTAACTGAGAGGGTTTAACGGAAGTTTTTCAAATTCGTAAGTCTATATCCTTTGTGCACTTCATCACTTCAAGCAGATTATAAACCCTGTTGCTACTCTACAGAACTTACCTTATTTGGCCGAACCTAAAGATGTCCTGCGTGTATATACCTATGTCCTATTCCATACTCGGCTTTTTGATTTGCTAGATGTTGGTGGGTACTATCGTTTCGCCAATCCTTCTTCTATCGTTATAGTGACATATTATTATGTTAAAAATATAAGTTGGTATCTAGTGTATAGACTGCAGTACTGTATTTATTTCCTAAACAAACGTCAAATATTCACATCATAATGCACTTCAGCAACTGCAGGAACTGAACCATAGAAAACTTGTTCTGGAACCCAAAAACACATGCATTTTTATACGATGTAAATTGTTTGATTATTAATTGTTTTATTTTATTTCATGATTTGACAATAAAACATATTATTGTGTCACGTAGTGTAGATAACCTTCTATAATGTGACCGGAGGCGTGCAACTCACATAATGGTAAGAACAAATTTCTCGATGAACCACCAGCATTTATTTCACTTTTTGACATGATATATTGGCCATAATATGTTTATTTAACTGGAGTTTTCGAATTCAACGTGCAGTCAAATTCTCATAATATTATATATTTTACGTACCTTTCCAGCTATAGATCAGGTTATAAAATATCGAGTTAAGGCGATTGGTTACCGTCCTATTATTCCGTTAAAAACTACCCATTTTACTTCAATCATTCCGATCACTGTATTGATGCGATAACAATTCTGAAAATTAATTTGAATTCAGAGTGAAGTCTACTTGATATCGGTCGAATTACATTTATCAACAGCCGTACATATATATTATGATGTAGTAGCTTTACTCTTTAATAATATCGACATAAGATCAACAATCATCACAACACAAGTATCTTATAAACACAACAATAGCATGCGTTACTTAGAGACTAGTTATTTTTTATAAAAACAAATACACATGATTGCTATCTATCAAGGGCGCTCATTGCTCATTAGGGGGGCTCAATACACGCACATGACATGTCACCCCTTAGACGCTTAGACACCCTTAGACAAATGTGAAATTATAGTATCGAAAATAGTTTTGAATTGTAGATAATAAACTGTTTTTACTGATGTCTGATGATATACTCCATGACATATTACATAAGGGCATCGCTTCTCTATGTTGTATACATACTTGTATAAGTCTATTTTCTGTTATTTAATAAAAGCAATTTTATTGGTTCTTAATTTTTTTTTTATGATATGTCAACGCCTATGTTCGGGTTATTAGGCCCCTTTGTTAGGTACCTATTATATATTTTGTGAAAAATCTAACCATAAATATATTTGCCTGTAAGTCCCGAGTGCCACCCGGATCATATAAACAATATGAACAAGAAATATTTTTCAAAACGAAATTATCATATTCAAGCACCTGAAATTGAAATAAAAAAATCATATATTATTTTGGTTACTCATAATATATCAGGAACATTGCAGTGAATATCTTTGAATATTATCCAGAATCTGTGTACGGAGGCGGTGCTTAAATTAAAAACATTTTTATGATGCTGATTCTTAATAACAAATGACAAATTATATTATATTTTTTTTTGTAACGGGAGGGGGGCTTGTTTCCTACCTCCTAGATCCACCCTTAGTTGCAATGTTCAACTTAAGATGAGTGTTTTGTTAAATACTTAGAAATTTCTAGACTACGTTGTAGGAAAAGTTACGAAGAATTCTGCGTTGCAGGTATGGATCATTCATACCAGACTTAGGTACCATACCAAGTGACTATAAACATAGATTCTGGCCAACCGGAACGTATGCGGAAAACCGTTATGATAATTATTGACAACACACTATACGCTCGTGGCCCGTCATTAACGGGCACCTGCTGAAATCGAAGTTATGTCTTCATAGCTTACGAGACACCCCCACGGACGACACTCACATGTCCGTCCACCAACTTCGGCACTGAGTTTACCAGCTGCCACCTCCGCCACCGTCAAAGATTTACGGATAATGGCGACTTCGTCGGCAAAGACGACTTCTGCATAAGTAAAAATGTATTGCCATATTTCACATCCTGTTCGTATTCTTCGATCCACTTGACGAAAGAAAAATTAAAGTTACGGAAGTAACGCCGAAGAGTGATGTGCTCATAAAATAAATACTAGACATAAGAAGAAATAGAGTGTATGTAAATTTTTATACAAAATGTGTACAAAGTCGTAAATAATAAATACATTTTTTTCGAAAACTTTTTATGTATTGAAATACTTTAAATGATGCAAACATAGTTAATATAGGTATATTAGGTATATAATAATTTTGTGGTGGTGCATAATATAATGTACTCCGGGCTGATACAAAATAATCCTGCCCGTCCTGCAGGTATAGTATTATTATTGTTGAGGATTTTTTTAGGACCTCTTCTACTTAGAACACCTTTGTAGTAGACCAACATAATCCACAAATGCTTATAAGTTATAAGTTATATCTATATAGGATCCGTACTTAAACGCAAAATGCATTATTTTTTGGAAAGTCCTCGGCAATACTTTCCAAGTACAAAATTTCTTTCATACTCAATACTCACACATCAAAGAATTTAAAACTATTAAACTTTTATTTTGCATTTTTATCGGTTTTGGTGTTTTTTAAGCAATAATTATTACAATTTTCAAGTAATTTTTATTTATTATTAGTGCACATTTATACATGATATGAGTCGGTTTTTATATTTTAAATTTAATTTAATTGGTAATTTCAAAAATTTTTGCTGCGGCCATTCATCATTTGACGATTGTACTACCTATTTATGATTTTATAAACCCTAATCAGTAACAACGAATTAGTTATTTGGTGTTACATCGTTAAGTTCGTATTTGTGTTCATACTCAAGAATTGTTAAAACAATGTTTTGGTTATTTTTTGGATATTATTGTGGTTAAAATACATTTTTATAGGGGCATTATACTCTAAATATTATTTATGGTATATTATTTTAAGTAGGTACATTACATAAACAAACAATTAATAATGCCTCAAATACATTTTAGTTTTAAAAACATATATCACCTGTTTATTATGGTGATTGGTGAATAAACAAAATTCAAAAATAAAGTACCAAGATCAAAACGTTTAGGCTGTAATAGTCAGGCCCGGATTAACACTACCGTAGGCACTAGACCCATGTGCTAATACGGTCCTGTAGTTTTCAGTATTTAAATGATTAAGAAACCACGTGCGCATCGTGTTCTATACGTTCCCAATACATATTAATTATTGTATCGTTGTACGCTGTTAAGTCATATAATAAAATATGTCTACCATAGATTCTAACTACACCGTAATGCTGGAGTTAACGGAAGGCGAAAAAATGAAGAGGATATTTGAAGAGCTGAGATCGGCAAAGTTCAACATTCCAACTAAATTTTCAACACGGGTTGGAACTTGGTCGACGTTGAAAAGACACGAGTCTGCGCCGAACGTGACCATGACTTGTCATCAACCAGCCGCAGTAGGAGACTCCGAAGTCTACCACCAGTGTTTGTCCGCTCCGGCCGAGCTGCCCTGCAAGCATTTTGAGCTTTCTGACGTGCTGACACAAAACGGACCCCCATTCAGTCCATCGGACCTCGAGATGTCCGTTCCAAAGGACGCAGGATCCAGCGCGTCGCTGCAGGATAATGGTGCTGTGAGTTCGATGGATACGCCGAAAGCAGTTAACACGTTATCGTGTACTTCCGTGCAGTCGGCGCCCGAACTACCAGCAACATCGCCCAAAGTCCGGGAGACAAGCGAATCTGAAGACTGTTCAGCGCAAAGTCGATGGTCCTCAGCGCCAAATATACATATAACTTTTGGACTGGTGGTCCGCCCGGAACAGGAAACATAATGGAGTGACGGCGACGAGCAGGAGTTGGTCAGTGACCCGATAAATCCTAAACGGGTTACAGCATTTGCTAATTATTATTTATTTTTGGCTCCAGTAGATAGTGCCACTGAAACTCATGTCAACATTATGTTACAATTATCTCAAATATTAAATTTGAAAATTCTGTTCTTTTTTTGTACTTGTTTTAAATCATTTTAAAAATGAAGGAAATATTGTATTCCTATGTTTTAAATTTATTGACCAGTTGTCCGGAACACATTATTATTATCATGTTTTGCAACAAAGTCGGTCGCTCACAAAACTCAGACGACATTTGAACGATACTTTAATACGTGACTCGCGCTGTAAATATTATCACATTTTCTTATTCTTGTATACTAATAAGTAATAGTATAACTAGTATAAGATCGAATTTTTTCAATAATAGTTGGCCGAATGGGTCTCAGTCCACCCCTGACTGGATATATTCGGATATTTTATGAACTTATTATTTTACCCAATGGGATGAAACATATAAAAAAATATTACACATACTCACGTATGGTTTTACGAGTTATATGTTTTTGTTGGATGACATTTTAGAATTATTATTATTATTATTATTATTATTTATTTTTTTATTTTTTTTATCATCTTTTGATAATTTCCACATGCCATAGACGATAATTATTATAAATTATAATATGATAAATCCATACAGCCATGTGTTAGGTATTTTATAGAACTCTTTCAACTTACGTCATTTGGTTTTCTATATTTTAACTGTTTGTTGCATGACAATATATGCATGTGAATACTAGAATACAAACTATTCGACAAGTTTGAGAAGTATAGTAAGACCAACATTACATCCAAATTTAGCTCAAGGCGGTACCTAATTAATATAAATATAAACTGGCAAAATATCGATGAAAATACTTTTTTTTTAATTAGTACGACCATTATACTTATTTTTTGAGATATACATATACAACTTGTCACATTTTTATATAAGGTATCGATAAACATATACAACACAATTTTCGAAGTAAGTTTAAACTATAATAATATACTGTCCTTATGCATTGAAGTTTGTAATAAATTATTCTTACTGGTTTTAATACTTAATTTATTAATTGAAGTTAAATTAGGTACCTATAGGTAACTATTGTATTTTTTGGCTTATAATTTTACACTTTATTGACGTTTTAAAAAAGTCCATTTGGTTATTTGAAGAAAAAAATATACTTAACTGAATTAAAAATTAATATCATCACTTACTTTCCCCCCAGCCAATTGTGTAATCTTATAATATACATCTGATGAATAGTAAAAATCAAAATTATTATAACGTAGGTACCTACCCAATACATATTTATATGATACATACGATAGTATAGCGTGTACTACCCTGCACGGTGTAAATGAATTTTCTGAGGAAAACTTGTCCCTACACAACACATTTCGCGGGAAGTAGCGGAAGCGATGACGAAAATCTATACAAAGACCACGTCGTGGGCGCTTTGTGCCTTTTCTCCAATATATTATATACATCCGCATCCAAATCCCTTTGGCCTCACCGAGAAATACCACATCAAAGGCCACTCTTGTCCTTTATATGCGTGTATGTGTCGTACGATAACGCCACCGGCACAGTAGTAAGTCTGCAGCAAACCTGGTCGGTCCCTTTGTAGTTTTTCCGGCTTATCGTCGTCGATCATCCACAAAAGCCGTTCGACCGGGATTTCCGTCGTCGCGGGCGAGATGGATTCCGAGCGACCTCAGAGCCTCGAATTGCGAGACCCTGCAGCACGCGATGATCTCGGTCTACTCCCCCTTCGCACACCCACCCACCATGAGATGCTACACACTGGTTAGTTATCTTTTGCGAATTCTCGACAAAGTGTCCGTCATTGCGTGAATCGTATATTTTGTGTAACACATTATATAGGTCAGTTTCGCGCATCATAACGATGACGAATTAACAATAATTTTGGTGTCTTCGTCATATTTGAACTGCTAGAATGATTCTTTATTATCTTGTATAGTTGTATAAATGTATAATGATTAATAGGGTTAGGATGTTAATAATGAGCTTAAGAACTCTATAGAAAAAAAAATGTAGACAAATATGCACAACAAATATTAAAGCACACCCTTAAAACATTAAATCAGTATGACATTATAAAATGCATCGAAAAATATTGTTTTCTTCTACCGCCTCTGATTTTGTCGTTTCACTTTTGATTAAATTCTGCAGAAAAAAAAACATTTCAGTGTATAGATAAAAATAATTTGAATGCTATTTTTTGGCTAATTATTATTACATACCCAGGTATGTAACAACCTACCTACTCTCTAAACTGATTTGAATGATTCGAATATTTTTTTACGTTTTCGAACAAGAACTTTTGTCGATTGTCAGATAATACAAATTGCTGTAGTGAAGTATAAGGGTGCATATATTGAAAATTAATTTAATTGATTAGTATTTTCTATTGAAAATTTATTTTTCTGAGATATTAAGAAAATACTATTGCATCCCAAGTATGCAAAAATAAGCAAAATAAGATTTAACGTACCTCATTCTATGTCATACAAAACGAATGTATCACTTATCCTGCAATGTGCTATGTGTAGAAAGAAGAATGTGTTAAAGAAGAAAGTGTTAAAGAAGAAAGTATGAAAAAAGTCATAAACACCCCAACCTATGATTAATCAATCTCAGCCACCTGACAATGCAAACGAGCAGAGATATTTACAAAAATTTACAAAGACATTAGGTAAAGTAATAGGACAACAACACACTTTTTGTACCTACTCATCAAACCGCAACGTAATTTGACTTCATAATTTATAATTAGCAAATATTGATGTCAGCAATGTATAATATCTAATACCTACCTATTACAACAGCTAGTGTATACATTTGATAAACCAACAAATAAAAAATATTTCTCTATTATTAAGTAAGTAGGTACCTAACATATTATGTAAATAGTTAAATAAACAATAGATAGGTACTTACAAGTTACAGTACATCTTGGTGCTTGGTCTAAGTTCCATTTAAGTGGTATCGTTATATCAACAGTCTGCTGCACCTATGACCTTATATATTATAATATTTTATGAGTGCAATAAAAAGATATGATACAAAATACTGAAGTCGACATTAAATCTTAATAACTACCTTCTCTGGTATTTATTTATTTTTATTTTGTATTAGGTTTCAAAATCTCAGAGATACCATTAATTAGTATTTGCGTCCGTCTTGCTTAATGTTCTGAATAGTGAATATATTATGCCTATTTCTGTTTCGATGTCTGTACATATACCAACATCCCTTTTTAAGAACATGACTAAGTATCGATTTAAACGGGTAATAATATTATAATTAATTATAATCAGTACCTAGTCGAATGTTTAATAAGATTTTGTTTATCAAAACCGGGGTGCGGTACCATCACGATTTAAGATAGTATCTTAAATCGTGGGTACCAGTGTACAGTGTACCCCACGGTACCCGCATATTTGTGATAATGGCTATAGTATCTACTATCTAATTGTATTATTCAATTCGATAATTCACCCTCAGGGGCGAACTTAAGGCAGTGCTTTTCAACCTTTTTTGTTATAGGGCCCCCTAAATTTAATGTAAAACTGTCAAGGCCCCTCTCAATCAGAATCATTAATTATTTTGTCTTAATAATAAACTAAATTTACTTGCACTATTTCACACAAATAAATTATTAAAATGTAAAGAAAATAAATGGTTTTAAATATATTTTTCAAACATGCAATTTTATAGTTGTATAAAACTTAAAACATATATAACCAAAAAATAATTGGTAATAACTATAAAGCAATACAAAAATATTCACTAATAATATTGATTTGGTTTCAAACACAGGTAGTATAATAGTATAATGTATGATTTATAATGTTACATTTATATAATAACTAAATAATCGGAAATATTTTGAATTAAATACATATTTCAAGGCCCACAGGTTGAAAAGCACTGATTTAAGGGATCAGGGGATGATAATATGGAGGTAATCTCTTTGTGGCCTTTTTCAGGGTATTCTAAATACCTAAGATAGGTACTTAAAAACGACTTTTTTTCACACAAATTTGAACCCCCGATACTAAAGTTGTGTATACGCTCAAAGCAGTACCTATTGAAGAGGAGGGAGGGTTGTGAAGGGTTAAATCTTCCCAACAAAAATTCATCCTGAGTATGGTCTTGTATACGCCATTTGTTGTCCTGAACAATGAGATGACTGATGAGGGAGGTGGACACAGGCCCGTCACTAAAGTACAAGCAAATTATGCGCTGCTTTAGGGCGGCTTAATTTTTTTTTGAAGAAATTGAAGTGGCAAAATTAAAAAAATATTTTATTGTATAATTTAATTTAATTTCACTTTAGGGCGGAAAATATCTGACGACGGGCCTGAGTAGACAGTTCACAGTCGGGTAAATTGTTTCAGAAGGTTTTATTGTTACGTTCATTTATTTTCTACACCGTCAACTCGTTCAGCATTTCAATTATATGTTTGACAATTAATATTTGAATATCACTTCATAACGAAGTTCACTTTATCAGCGAGTTATTATAACACCACATTCGTACTAAAATAATATTAATACATCTGAACGATAGAATAATTTGACGCAACTCTACGCGACCGAGAATTAACAAACCTTAATCCCCCTAGTATTAAAAGCTTACTCAAATATTAAATATTGAACCTCCATCCCCACGTTATGTTAATACTAAATAAACCAGTCCAATACGATTTTAGTGTACTTAATCATAAAACACGATAATTCATATTGACTATATACCAGCTAATGTTATCTACTACCTGCCTACCTACTTTATTTTTGTAAACCTTAAATATTATTTTTTATTGCCGAACAAAATAAATCATTATACTGTATACCTACCTGCCCGATGTTTGTCAGTCGCAAGTGTCAATAATTTAAAGTTATACACATGTTTTTCCTTTTAAGTATTGATGAATAAATAGGTACAAACTGAATGTATAATTCAACAATGACACCTATATGTCACTCTAAATTACCGAACAAGTGATTAATGTTTACAAGATTGCTATATCAAGTTATATACTTACCAATATTGGCCATATCAATAATGTGACAGGATTACCGACTATTCACTGCATACAGAAGACCTTCATACTGAATTAACAGGTTATATTTTTTTCTAATTATGTTCTTAAGCTATATATGAATATAAACTGTACACAAAAATATTATTTGCATTAACACAATAGGTACAAAAAATAGAAGTAGCCAGTAGGTATGCAATTAGCACAAGTACAAGGTTCATTACTAAATAACATATGTTTATACAACTATACTAAAAGTATACTTACATCAAAATAATAGAGATAACTTACCGGGTAATAATTTGAAACAAAAACGTCTTAAAAATTCAAAGGTGAAGAACCAAAACTTGACTTTCCAGAATGTTCAAGTACTCTAGTGGAGCATATAAATATATAACACATAAATGAAAAGTCTGTAGTATGGACCAAAATATATTTTAACGAATAACACAATAGAGCTTTAATCATACAAGTTGATCGTAGGTAATTGGTGCATTAAGTCAATAACATTAGTGATTGTTTAAAAGAATACTTTTGCAGTAGGTACAAATTCATTAAATTATTTAAATTATTAACGACTACCATAATAATATAACATAACATACAATACTGAAGACTCAGTTAACTAAATACATTTTTGGTAGTCAATTTAAATATTTACTATCTTACAAATACTTTCACATTGAATGGTATAAGTACATAATTTAGTTTGGTTTGCTATGCAAACATTATGTGAATTAAATAAACAAAGTTTATAGTAGATATTAAAAATTTTAGGTATGGTGATAAAGCTGTCCAAGAAATTAAAAACAAATCATGGTTTATAAAATCAATAATATTTAAGTGAGTTAAACAAAACCTTATATTTTAAGCTGTAAATCAAATACTATGATACAATTAAAAACTAATAACATTTTTATTAAATAATAAATTAACAATTTTTAATACAATGTATGTATAAGGTTGAATCATACATAAAATGTTAGCATATTATGTTTTAAAAATACAGAGAATTTGATTTAACATATTAACATCTACCACATACTTGGATATTATGTTGACATTTAATTTATTTATGTTTTTTTACTAATTTTAAACTGCAAATGACCGGTCCAGAAGTGCTTTTAGTTCTTTTAAATGTTGCATTTTACTTCCAGTTGCAGATGATGCTGCTGTTGGTCGTCCAGCATAACTATAAAAACAAATACAATAATTTTCAATTGTATATAATAAATAAACACATTTTTCATATGTATTATATGTGACCAATTTTTAATAAAAAAAAAATAAGCACCTTGTCAGATTGGACAATCAATAAAATCATGGTGATTGACTGATTTGTATACATCAAGTTAAAACACTCATTTGCACACACATCATATAAGATTATTATATCATCTAAGCACTCATTATACACATTATCTTTTTAAATGTTTATATATTTTTATATTTATGCAGTTTTTTTTACATGTAAACACCCTATACTACATAACTATGTTATGTTCATATTTATAATTTTTAATTATGGCAACATTTTTTTGAGTATTCACTGAAGTTAATAAAAACAACCATCATATTCATAATATCCAATTCTAATTTTAGATTCTGAGGAGAGAAATTTCATTGTAACACATTATAGTGACTTACTCAATGACGGGGTAGTGGGGTACATTCAACAACCTACAATACAGGAGAGGGGATTTTACCTTCTTCCCTTATTTTTTTTTTAGTTTATTTTAGGCTGGGTCAAAAGTCTCTAGTACAAGACCCCACATAAGTTGTTGTTTTTATAAAATATTTAAAATATGTGGGCACAATTATTTTTTTTCATTAATAAGCTAACATTTGGTCAAAATCATGAAAATTGAATACAAAGTTCCTCATCAGTAGTTCATACTAAAATCAAAAAACTAAAAAGTTGGTTAAAATTAGATCTTTAAACGAAAAATAAGTGTTTCAAATAATATGAAAATTGTTATGGCTTTGATAAATTACATCAAAATTGAAACTTTAAGTGCTTATAAAAAAATTTTGAAGATGTATTTTAATATCGTTTCACTACTGTTAGAACTACTTATGAGTAAACTTTATTTAATTTTCAATCATTTTGACCTCGAAACAAAAATGTATCAATAAATTTTTTTAATAAAACTAAAGAAGTCACATATTTCAAATATCTTCAAACAGCTATAAAAGAGCCATAATATTTTACCACCTATGGAAAATTATAGTATAAATATTTGTCAAAAGTTTCAAGTCTCTAGCTTTCAGCTTTAGAAATTATTACAAAAAAACAAATGAATCTTTTTTATCAAAAACTGGTGTAATAATATTCCTATTTTCCTTTGTTTTATAGAATAATCATAAATAGTACTGAGAATTTCATACTTTTTAAATGACTATTTAGATAAAATTTGTTACCGGAAACCTGGTTACTGCAGCAAAAAGTAATGACAGATAAAAAAAAAACACATCATTCCATCATTCTAAGACCAATACATTTCTTTCTCGCCCACTCAGAATCTAAAATATATTTATTTATTATTATCTCACCTAATACTTTGAGTTGGATTTTTCTGGTCGGATAAACTTGTTTTTGTAACACCGTCATTTGAACGCAAAGAAAATATTCGTGAAAAAAATCCGTCAGAATTTTTAACAGATGGCCTGCACAAATAACAAAATACTATTGTTTTTTCCTATGCATATTGCATACTCTCTTTAAATTTATTTTATTTAAATATAAATAGACAGACAAGCAATTAGTGAACAAAAAGTTTATGTAATTAGTCATAAACTAATTGAAAAGTCTTTTTCTTGTAAAAATATTAATTTTAATACTGTTTTTTTTATTAAATTAATTGTATTCTTACGAAGGTAATATTTTTATAATATAATAAATCCAATCAAAATTCAAAACATAGAACTCTTGATCAGTGTTGGGAAAGTTCCTTTTTAAAAAGATTTTGTTCCGTTTCCAGTTTATTTCTTAACATATGAACTAATTCCAGATCCAATTATTTATTCAAAGAAGTAACTCACTCCAATTCCAATTCCACTAAAAAAAGAACTCATTCCAATGTTGGTTCCTTTTTTCACCGAGTTATTTTAAAAATTGACATTTTAGAATAATATGTCATTTATAATATTAGGTTCAAACAACAATCAATGAATTAAATGTAAATCAACTAAAAATACCTTTTTACATATTAACGCATAAAAACAAAGAAAACTTTATTAGGTATAGTTTATGTTTTTAAAATTTTAAAGAACTATGATTTTTGTCCACGCTCCTCAAAAAAAAAGAACTTGTTCACTTTCTTCTTTGTTTGTCTTTATTTTTAAAACTTTGTTCCAGGAATCCTTTTCAACACTGCTATTAATCCTGATCATTACACTATTACCAAACATATGTTTATATTTGCACATAATTGAGTGTCTTACTAGTTACTATTGTACTTATTCATAGTTGTTTATATTTTCATTAAAATAACTCTTATATTCCCAAATAAATTTCTAAGTTAACTCACCTAATAGTTTTGGTGTTGTTCAATACTGTGTGAAACCTTGGTTGCACATAAGGCCATGGTCCTTGATTTTTATGTTCTTCCTGTGACCATACAATATCTGCGTTAGGGTACTTGGCGCATTCTTGTTTGATTAAATCAAATGGGAATGGTGATATTTGTTCAACTCGAGCAATAGCTACAGTATCCACAAGATTATGTTCTTCTCTTGCTTTGGTTAAATCATAGTATACTCGTCCAGAACAGAATATTAATCGTTTAACATTGCAAGCATTATCAGCTGCAGTACCCTTTTCAGGGATTATTCTCAAAAATTCAGTGTTTTCATTCATTTCATCAAAACTAGACTTAGCTTCAGGATGACGTAACAAAGATTTAGGAGTCATCATAATAAGTGGTTTACGGAACGGTAGGGCAATTTGACGACGAAGTATGTGGAAATAATTAGCTGGTGTAGAACAATTTGCAACCTTAATAACAAAAAAAAATATGTTAAAAAAAAATTTTTAGTTATAAAAACTAATACTTACAATCCAGTTAATATCATGCAATTGGCGTACAGCAAATTCATCGCTTTCTGGAGGGAAATAATCTGGATCATCAGAACTCATTTGCAAGAATCTTTCAAGTCTGGCTGATGAATGTTCCGGTCCCTAAAAGCACAAAAATAATTATATTTCATTTAAATTTTATACATAAACATCAATAACGATTATAAAATATTACCATTCCTTCAAGACCATGAGGCAGTAACATAACAAGACCAGATTGTCTAACCCATTTAGCTTGTCCAGAGCCAATAAACTGATCAATTATACATTGAGCAGTGTTATTGAAGTCACCAAACTGAGCTTCCCAGCACACCAAAGCATTTGGATTAGTCATTGAAAATCCCAATTCAAAACCTTAAATGGAAAAATTACATATTTTAATTAAATTCTATCAATATTTTTTTTATCATACCCAACATAGAATAAAAATATAATGATAAGAGATAAGAATAATATTAAAGTATGCATTGTATATATTTATTATAATAAAATAATGAAATAGTTACCTAACACAGCAAATTCAGACAAAGAACTATTGCATACAGTATATGATGCTTGGTCAGGATATAAATTGCACAGAGGTCTGTATGTGGCTTTGTCAACAAGTTGGTGATGAAGTACATGATGTCGATGGGAAAATGTGCCTCTTTCAACATCTTGTCCACTTAATCGAACATGAACTCCATCTTTTAATAGAGATCCAAAAGCCATTGCCTCTCCTAATGCCCAGTCAACAGTACGATTTTCAACCATTTGCATGCGAGCCTTTAAAATTCTTTCAATACCTAAAATGAAATTATGTATATTTAATAGTATAATTTATACTAATATGTTGTCTCATTTTAGTGAAACCTTAATTTAATAATTCAAACCATTTGTGGTACCTACATAAAATATATTTTTTAATAAAATTAATGAATTCTAAAAACACCATTCAAAAAAATTATACAACAAAAATAAGTAATAACTAATTTTTAAGTACCTCTATGTATAACAAATTCAGCAGCATTTGGAGGAGGTGACGAAAATCGTTTGCCAATATGGATTAATGTTTCTTCTTTTACTCCAGACTTTGAGGCTTTTAATGGATCTTTGCCCTCGAAGAATCCGGACCATGGGGAATCTAACCAATCTTTATATTTAATGGTAGTTTCCTTACGTGAAGCAGTATAAGCTTCTTCACAAATTTTATCGTATTTATCCCAAACGTCCTAAAGAATATTGTGAAATTATGTTTAAATTGTACATTAAACGATATGATATTAACATATTTATTACTTTAAAATGCTTAATTCAATTTAATTTAATTTAATTTTACCTTAACTTCTTCTTGAGTAACTTCTTTTTCTTCAATTAATTTTGCTGCATATTTGTCCAAAACTGGTGGAGTCTTTTTTATTACTTTGTACATGATAGGTTGTGTGAACATGGGTTCATCTATTTCATTATGACCATATCTTCTGTAACTTACCTTTAATTGAAAATAGAAATTAAGTAAGAACACAAATATTTATTAATTATTAAATTATTACAAGGTCAATGACAACATCTTTATGGAAAACATTTCTCCATTCAGCAGCAATATTGCAGACATGCATAACTGCTTCGGGATCATCAGAGTTTACATGGAAAATTGGAGCATTTACAACTCTAGCAACATCTATAATAAACAATATTATACTTGATTTATAAATTATAATATACTTAGATATCATTTTTAAATGCAATTTTAAAACCATATTATTTATTTATTTTAAGCCCAAAGCACAGAATATAAATTTAACATAATATAAGTACAATACAAAATGTGTAGTAGACATAATAATTCAAATAGAGAAGAAAATAAGACAAAAGAAAAGAATTACAAACTTAACTTAAAAACTAATAGACGGATCCTCATTGGCAATACGTATCATCTTATTTAGTGGTTTGTTATGGGAATAATTTGTCGTACACAGTGGAATACTGAAAGGATAGGAAGAATGGACCTGGACACAGGGAATTTTAAAGTTGACTTTGGATAGAAGTTCAGGACAGTCTATCTACTCATTGATGAGTTTGACTAGGAAGACCTTGTTAATGGTGATACATCTATTGACCAAAGACTGTAAACCTAACCTATCTTTACTGTATCATAAACATGAGGTCTGTGTTCTATATTTAATAGATATGCTGCAAAACTCAAAAACTTTTGTTGGACTCTTTCAAGTTGATTCATATTGCTTGCGGTGAGGGTTCCATATAATTACAAAACATAATTCATAAAATAAATATGTACTTGAAGCGCCCACAGCATTTAATTTTTTTTTATGGTGTAATAATTTATGGTATAAATGAATTTGAATCAATTATTTAATATCTTCGTTTTTTTAAATGTAAGCAATAATATATTTTTTACTGTTTGGAATCATTACCTGTACAATACGGTGACGATCGTGAATGTCGCGGATCAGTAGTGAAACCAATTTGATTATTAACAACAATATGAATTGTTCCATGAGTAGTATAATCGGGAAGATCAGATAAATGGAATGTTTCATACACAACACCTTGACCACAAAACGCTGCATCTCCATGAAGTAAAAGAGACATAACCTAAATTAAAAACAATAATAGTATAAAGTTATAATAAATACAATAGAACTATAATTTGTCATTAAAAAAATTAATAAGGATTAACAAATTTATATTCAAATTTAAATTTTTTATTATACCATATTAAGAATATGATACTGAATTTTATAAGTAAAACAACATCCACTCCACTCACAAGAAGTCAATATTTCTTTAATAATAGTATAGTAAATAATGTTTTTTTTAAATAAAAATAATGTGTTCCATTTACCTGTTTTTAATTTTTACATTATAATTAAATTATAATACTAACTTTTTTTCCTTCACCGTCTCCTCTGTAGAACTGTTCAGCTCTAGTTTTCCCTTGTACCACTGGATCTACAGCTTCTAAATGTGATGGATTAGCCACAACAGCTAGACGTACATTCTTATTTGTTGCACGATTCAAACGTTCTATGTATGTACCCAAATGATACTTAACATCTCCTGATCCCTAAAAATAATGTTTATTAAAAACAATTTCACTTTTTATGTTATTTGTAATCATTTCTTATACAAAATTAAACTATAAATTAAATATTAAATTACATCATCTTCAGCTTCCAACGCAGCAAATTGCGTAAATATTTGACTTAAAGGTTTACGACAAATATTTGCTAAAACATTTAATCTCCCACGATGAGGCATACCCATAATAACTGATTCTACACCATACTCAGTAGACTTATCAATAACTTGTTTCATGGCCGGTATTAAAATTTCACACCCTTCTAAACCAAATCGTTTTTCGCTCGACCATTTACGAGCCAAGAAAGATTCAAATCTAATAAAAAAAACCCAAACATTTCAAACAATAAAAAAAAAATATATATTATGTTACAATGGATGAAATAGATTCATGTTAAATCAATTAGAAGTATTGGAAATTTTTATTAGCTATTATTTTATCTAGTAAATAAATTGGTTTTATACCCTGTGGCTCGAGTAAGTCGGGCTAATATAAGCCTTTTTTGATCTTTATCCATTTCCATTATGCCTGGTGTTTCCATTCGTTGCCTAATCCAATTACATTGTTCCAATGAATTTATAAACATGAATTCAACACCAATTGAACGACAATATGTATTTTCTAAACGGTTCAAAATTTCTTTTAATGGTAATGCATTTTCTTTGCCACCAATAAACGTTGTAGACGGTAGTTTAAAAACACGTTCCATATCAGCTTCCTCTGTTATTTAATGAAACAAAGAAGTTGTATTAACTCAAATAAATAACATTTAAAATAATAATAGTAATAATAAAAAAATGGAAAATACATTATCTTTTTAAGTGTGGGTGCACCTAAATGATGAGATTTTACATTCACACAAAATTTAATCAATAGTCATGTTAGTAAAAAATCAATCAGAACACACACAAAGTCATCAATAATGTTGAGCATGCATAAATAATAATAAAAATATATGTATAAATAGCACAAACTTACTACATACCCATTAATTCGGCTACTTTATTCTGTAGGTGTTGAGAATATGTAGTATTATCGGGTGGTTTGCCTACAAATAAACTCTCAGTTTAAAAAAAAACAAGTCCAAAAATCAACAAAAATTAAAAATGTTAATTAGGTTTAAAATATGGAGTAGAGACTTGGACTATAATGAAGGCCAAGAAATTTAAAATAGAGGATTTTGAAGTATGGTGTTGGAAAAGTTGTGTTTAAAAATTCAATGAATAAAAAAAGTAAAAATGTTGGTTTTTAAAAGGATGAATATTCAATAATTAATATGAAATACACTGAGGTCATGGGCAAAGCAAATGTGGTGCAAAATGGTGCACTTGTACCCCCCTGGCATTAAAAAAAGATTGAGATTTAAAAAAAATCAGTAGTATTAAAAATATTTTATTTTAAAATAAATATCTATTTTTTTAAATAATAACTGTAGGATCCAAGGATTTTCCCAAATTCCGAAATTGCATTTTCAATAAATTTGGTATCCTCATCTAGTCTTTTTAGGATTTTCTAATAGCTTGCATTATTTTAAAACTATCGAAAAAAACTAAAATAACTTTATATTGTCGTATAATTTGAAAAAATATTCCTACGTAATTTAAGCATGATTTATAAATCAGTGTATACTATACACAATGCACCCCCTGGCAACATTTCTGGCGGCGCCTATGACTGAATTTAAGGAGAAAAATATTGACTGAACATCTAAAAAGAAAAAGTCCTCGGATAATTATAATTATAAAGGGAAAAATGTAAAAGAAACCTAGAAAGGAAAGGCCTAGAACACTTCATGAAACAAGTGATAGAAGACATAGGAATAAGAATGTATAAGGAACTAAAAGGAAATATATAGGGCAGAGAAAAATGGAAGGAAACATCAATAATTATTTAATTAAAGTTAAAATTAGGAATACTTAATTAGAGAAAAATAAAAATAATTAAAAGAAGATAATTATTTCTATTAAGTGCTTTTAAGTGATAAGTAAAGGATTAGTGTACTAAGTATTAAATTATAAGAACTAAAACAAATTCTAATTGATAAAATATCTACACTAAGTTAAAATGTATTATCAATCTACAATGTTAAACAAAATAATAGAAATTGTTTTAGTGACTTTTAATCAAACAGATTTTTCTACTTTCAAAACTATTTAAATCATGAGTAATTTATAATTTAAGAGTGTGATCTTGTGTTATCTTAACAAATAAATGTTGATTAAGTTCTTTCTAAATAAATTACTCTCCCTAGATACATAAAATGTATCATTATTAATTAATAATTAATTTACAAGAATAGGGTCATGAGTAGTAGTAAACAATGAAATTTAATGGACAGATACTAACTTGTAATCATACAATTGGAGTTAAACTATAAATGTGTATGAAAAAGCAAAATTGACAATACAAGCAGCAATGAACAACAAAAAGCAAATTTTAGGATCATGTTTTTAATAAAATAGAAAATAACATGGATAATAATTTGTGTTAATAACAAAATGCAGAAATTGAAAAAACAAATAAAATTGTTTGCATTTATGTTATGTAAATCATATATACTTTCTTAGTTTACACTTCATAGAATTAATAAAATGAACCTAAAAATAGAACAAAAATTTAATATTTAAAGTTAGTAATGTATATCTGTCCATTTAATAAGCTATAACTGTATAAGTAGTCTAATAAATTTATTGATGTTTATTTTCTTTAAATATTTAAGAATGAATAGGTATTCATATTACATTTCTAATCTATATATAATATTATATATTATCTAAAAAAATTTAAAAATCAATCATATGCATGAAATTTAAATTAAGTTATTAATACATTTTATAAATTGTAATACTTATTAGTTATTATAATAATTACAGTACCTAATATAAATGTTATAATGTATTCAGGGCTAATTAAATGAAAGTTTGAATGTAATATACTTTATCTTTACATAATACATTAGCATTTATATGAATATTACCTACATAAACTAAAAAATTAGTTAAAATCTCATGCAAATTACGCATTTAAATATACTAAATATTATTATTTATTAATATATTATAAAAATAAAATTAGCTATAATCTGTAGTCACAAAACAATTTTAATAAACAAACACAATATTGCAGTTAAAATTTTAGTGTACAATGCAGACTGTACTACTTACCAAATGGAGGATAGCAACCATATAAAATCTCTTGAGGAAATCTATCATCTTGGTCGACTTTACTTAAATTTAAAGGATCAAGGCGTGCAATATGATGTCCTCGTATCTAATAGGACGACAAACAAAAAAAAGCACAAACATTTTTATTTAAAACAACCATACAATTAATATTAGTAAAAATTAGAAAATTATATTAAATGATTACATTTTAAACTAATTATCAAACCTTTTAGAGTAATAAATAATTAGTAAATTATCAAAGTATATGAGCAGTAGAAAAATCCAAAACAAATAAATAGTATAAGTACCCAATTTAATGTACCTAACTAAATTGTACACACCTTATGCCTATTATAAGATACAATAATTTGTACTGAAATTACTGGTAAATTAAAGATTTTAAATCTGATTATAATATGATTTGAATTAAATTTGCAATATAAAAATTGTAGCACAATGCACATATTAAAATTGATATTGATATTGATGTACATTAATATGCATAGTTTAATATTTAAAATCAATTAATTACAAAAACTTTTCATATAACTTTAAACTATATTATTGTTAAACACGCTAATTTAATTAATATTATATCAATCAATAAGTCCAACATAGAAAGGAAACTATACAAAAATAATTTCTCCCTCTTTTAAATTGATCAATATATTACAGTTATAAAAACAAAAATATACAAAAACAATACAAATATTAATTAACTGTGAGTTTAGAGATAGTCATAAGGTTTAATACAACTGACTGATTTTTTAAAATTAAAAAATGTAATATTTGTAAATACAACTTATTTCACATGTTTTTAATTTTGTGTTAATGATTTATCATATATTTATTTATATTTTTTTTTTTTTGGATATTTAATATTGTCAATATATAAAAAAAAGTAGATATAATATTATATACCACTTGCAAATACATGGGCCTTGGTTTAATATTGTATTCATTTCATTAATTTTTGGTCCTATCTCATCTCAATAAATAAATCAATCTGTATTTTTAGAAATATTTAAAAACCAATACAAGATTTAATACATGTATAGAAATTAGTATAATGTGTGTGTATATGAACTATTGGTATTATATTATGAAATTGGTCAAAATTAATAATATTTTTAGTATTAATAATCAATAATTCAGTCACTTAAGGTTAAGAGAAAAATTCAATTTAGACATGCACACACCAGAAACTAGTACTGATAACATAAAAACAAAACTTTTTAAAAATACCTTAAATGTCTATTTACATTCTTAGCCCAATCTTACCAATTGAATGTTGTCTTAGAACAACATCATGAGGTCTACCTTTTTTGCGAGCCTTTACCAAATCTGCATTTGTAAATCCAAGGGGATCAATTTGAGATACAAAATGACCTCGAACCTATAGTGTATAAAACTTAGGTAATATATTCCTTATTAGATATTTATAATGTCTAGCTTATCCAAACAAATATTATTACAATCAATTAAGATAGAAGATATACATTTGAAAAATATCAGTCAACATTTTCAAAGTTAAAAAATTCAATAATGTAATTTTATAACAACTATCTCCAATATCAAATACAGTATCAATTGGCATTCATTAAATCTCGAAATATATTAAATATACCTCATATTCAAATGTAAAATAAGATACCCAAAGTTAAAATTAAATATGTTTAGTAATTAATATAGAATATACTAATTAAATTTGAATTATTCAAATTTATAAATATTTATTTTTATAAAATATACAACTGAAATATCACAATTTTATTAATCACTATTGGTATTTCTGATATTACTTTTATGTTGGATTAATTCTAATATCCCAAGGCCCTAAAACACATGGATTAGGTTTGTGTGTCAATATACATCAGTGTGAAGATCTACATACATACAGACATTGAGCATGTATAAACTATGTGTAAACTAGACTATGATTGCTATATGAGACATTTTGTAGGACGTTTTAAAGAGGATATTAAGATATTAGGTATACTTTTTGTCAATTATCTGAAAATATTTTTGAGGACCAGGTGAAATATACTAGTATTATTGCATATCTATCATATAATAATAATAAATACATTTTATCATTTACTTGTTATAATACAATTTTTATCAAACTTTAATCTAATATTTTATATTATAAATTAAAAATCTTTAACTTATTATAACATAAAATATTATACCTGATATGATCTTATAATCGCTTGTACTGCCAAATGATCGTCAATAAGTTTTTCACTAAATCCTCCACCAATAGCTGCTGCACTTTGTCCTCCAGGTAATAAACTAGACAATAATACTTCATTTTTTCCTGGTGGAGCCAATGATGGTGGTGCCTGATATGCTGCACCTGGCTGAGCTCCAGCATCACAGTTTTTAAAAAAAGTATCCCAAGACTATAAAAATACATAACAATTAATAAGTAATGAAAAATATTAAATTTTAAATAAATCGAAACATATATACTTACAACATTGACACTTTTAGGATCTGCTAACCATGCATTGTACATATCCTCGATATAAGAAGCTGAAGTACCATTAAGAAATTGCTCTTGGTTAACATTAGTTGAATACTTATTCTCTGTAACGGGTAATGATTGGGTAGCTCTTATCAGAGATCTAGATTTAGGTCCAATTAACCATGTCGCAAATTTTTGTCTGCCAACGATTTGTGGCACACAAGGAACTAATTGATTTACAACTGACTGTGCTCGATGCATTTTTCCTAAACAAATTCAATAATTGATGTTAGTAGATAGAAAAATTAAACAAAACATAATTTATGCATAAATATTTTAAATACTTCAAGACATATAGGTATATACCAATTATATGATTTGTGTAATATGAGTTTTATGTGAATATTAAAATTAAAATAAATGTTAGGTATTTTAAAATTGCCACACAAAATTGAGTAGGTTAGTAATTGTTGATTATTATTAAAAATTATTAAATAAGCAAGATCATTTACTTTTACAAAAATGATTTCATTAGGTACAAAACATACAAAATATGGATTTTAAATTGATAATAATTATACCACAAAGCTTCCACAAAGAGATAGTAGGTAAAATTAGGTTTCTAGGTTTATACTCTAAGTATTGATACATTTTTTAATCCATAAAATGTAAATACCAACCCATAACTAAAATTTTGTAAAATTTGAAATATTTTTATGGAACTGTGAAAAAAAGCCCAATAATACAAAATCCATCAAAAAAAATGTAGGTAAATATAAATATAAATAAATGTATCTATTAATAAATTTGTTAAATTTATTTTTGATTGTTGAAGTTTTTTTGATACAAATGTAATAACTATAAGTAATCAAGAGTAATAGATATGTTTGAAAAATAAAATCACAAATAAAAAACATATTATGATAATTGACCAATTAACCTGTTCATCTATCTAATCAAATAAAGTATAACATAATGTTATAATTATAATTCTCCATTTAATTGACTTCAAAATTGAAGTTATATGAGTTTTACATTTTATTTGTGTTCTTATTAATTTTGTTTCTTTTTCATAGCCCAAGTGTAATCTTATGTAATGATTTAGACACAAGGGGGATGAATATCTACACCAATCAATGGACCATCTATCGGTTATCAATAAATTGCAATTTTTATTACCCAACTATAAATAAGCATTTTGATATTTTATTTAATTTATATTGTTTGGTACTTAGTACTTACTTACCAATATAAATTAAGTAAACTGTACTTTGCTTAAACCAGTCATAATGTTAAAATACTTATCAACAGCATAGTATTATTGACAAATTGGTATTTCAGTACAAGAAAATACGTAGAACTTCATCAGTGTTTTTGGAGTTATAATCAACGAAATAATTTAAAAAAATAAAATAGTAAAATTGTATGGCGCTTGCCAATGGCCTTTTTTAGTGGTGTGTTAATTTATGGGGCTTTTATCCATGACAATTTTTATAAGTACTACTATATGTGGAATGTGGGATTAATACATTTACTTATAGAATAAAAGGTACATAAAGGGTAAGTATATGTTATTACAATAAACAAATGTTGTATTTTAAATCAGAAAAAAAGTGTGATAGGCTATGATAAGTTGTAAAAAAGTATACAAATAAGATATCCTGTTCTATTATTAGGGACTGAAAAATAAATGCAATAACAATGAGAAATCTTTCTTTGATTTGTTAAAGCAGCTAAATTATTGGACTATAGAGTACCTACCTAAGTATTGTTAATAGAGGTAATTTGCAGATTTTTGTAATTATTTATTATTTATAAGCTAAAAATGGCTGTTCTGTATAATTTGTAATAAATAATAAATTCTAAAACATAATTCAAAATGAATTAAAAAATGAAAATAAAATATGAACTCAAAACCTAATCTAACCTAACCTATGAATTTATAATATGATACCTAGGTATATATCTAACATATATATATTATATATTATGTAAATGCAAATATGCAAAATACGACATTCATGATTATAATCCAGATATTCCAATATTTCACACTTGGTTTGTACATAACCCACCAGAGAGCAAAATTAGTGTAAAAACTGAGACATTAAGCAATAACAAATAACAACTAATTGTATGTATTGTCTTCAATTTCATGAATTTCAAGTTTAAATTACCTGTACACATGAGATTTATATGCTTGTTCTATAATTTTATGTAAGACAAATAGTAAAATTATAAATAGAATATTTAACAACACACTTTCTGGTACAAAGCCAAACGGCAATTGAAAGCGGTACAAGGACATTTAGTTTTTCTCATTTAAAGACAAAATGTCATTTAGGGGTAAAATAATTTAATAAGTTATATTGATATTAAATTGCATTTAAATTAAAAAACACATTTATGTTTTAATATGTTTTGATTATTTTATAAGTTGGTATTTATTTTTCCACATACCATGTCACCATAATTTCTAGTTAACTACCTACTTTATAATTGAGTAATTTAAATAACTACCTACTAGTTAGCAGTTTTTCTTTTTTATCAATGTAAGCAAAATGTTAGATTACAGGAATTAATATTGAGCAATATTTTATATTTGACAAATGTTATCAAGTTTAGAATGTTATCATCCAATTATCTAAAAGTATTAAATAATTAACTGTAGAAATAATCAGATAATTATTAATTAGTAATTACTCGTTTGAAATCAGAATAAATTAGTAAAATACATTCTTAAGTTTCTTGATAATTCAGAATAATAACACTTTTGCACTATCATTTACTATATAGGTCCTCATCACAGACCACAGATTAATTAAATTTATTAGTCTTCCGTGGTCCCCGTAGGTATGGTGATTGGTAAGAGGCCTATATTAACCAAGTGCAACATGTATTACGCAATGTATGCACCTATATAAACATATTAGTTATTGTTTATAGGTTTGCGGATTATAACGTACAATAATAAAAACAAAGAGGGCACACTAATATAGGTAGGCTCTACCTAAGGTCCAAAGTATAATAATATGATACAAAGTGTAAATGTCTGAATGTATTAAATGTGTAGGTAACTTAGGTACATAGTTTTATTGTGGTAATAAATTATAGTGGTATAATATAAGTATGCAATTCTAAACCCATTTTTACAGTACCTACTTGAGGTAGTTGACTGGGAAAGGAAAAAAACGACGAGTTAATTATTGCAGCAGTGGGTCAAATGGGTTTTGCTCGTAGGGGGACAGGGACACGGATCATCCGACATGATTTATGTTAATGTCACCTTGACCTAGGATAACACTAATAACTGCAGTAACTCGCGTAATGTTGGGTCAGGATCGTCGAAAAAACGCCCAGACGATTGGAGTGGTGGAAGAGGGAGTCGAGTGAGTGATGCGTCGTGCGACGGACGACGAGCGAGAGAAACTGTCTGATAACAGTAGTTGAGGATTACATAAAAAAAAAAAAAACTAGGTTATGATTTACGAATTCGGTGTGACTTACTTTCTGCGTTCGGACGACGAGATCGATGGTACCGTGTCTGACGACGGTGTCGCCGGATCGATGATGTATATTATAGTCCGCTGTGGCAAGCGTGTAGTCGTCGTCGCGGGCCCGTTGACGCGCGAAAAGAAGGGAACTGATTGCAAAAAAAAAAATCGAAATCCTTTTCGGGCGGACCGTCTCGGCGCGAGCTACCTACATGGGGTTCAGGTGTGCTACTGCCTGAAATCTCCTCGGACGACCACTGCACACGACCGGACGAACAGCTGTGTCGTGGACTACTGAGCACCGAACGAATATTATTGTGAATAATGCGCTGTGTGCCGGGAGGGAATAGGTGTCGGATACCACGAACTGCGCTACTGACCGGCAACGTGACGGATAATGAACTATGGTGAATAATTACGCGCAAAGAAGTGGCGCTTATTAATGTGCATACGTACGTACTACGTATGGCGAGGTGACGGCCGCGGAAGTCCTTGGACCAGCCGAAAACGACGTGGAAAAAAAACGGAAAATGTGTAGCAGCAGGCTGGTGTATTGATAGAGAGAGAGAGAGAGAGAGAGAGAGAGAGAGAGAGTGAGTGAGCGTGAGGGAGGGGGCGAGATGGAGTTGCGGCGAGTGACAGGAGCGAAAACGGTGTAGTGTAACGCTATTATCACGCGCGCGAACGACAGTCACTGGTATCGTGGGGACACGGGCGCGACGACCGACAAGACGGTAAACGTTGTGCACTTCAGCGCTGGTTGCGCGGTGAGGGTCGCCGGTTGGAGAGACGACGAGACGTCGACGTCGCAACGAAAATCAATGTAAAAAACCTTAAAAGAATAACTGCGCCGTAATGATAACCCGTTATCATTTACCGTACCGCCACAAAATAGGTGAAATTCCATATATATTATAATATTATAATATTCTGTGGTCTGTCGGACGCGGTCGAATTATTTATCAACAACACTATAAATAATCGGCCGATTACGGATTACATCATATTTTATAATTTTATAAATATTTATAAATTCGCATCATCACAATATTATAAAAAAAACTTAACAAACACGTCAAGAGTTTTATTAAGATGTTAAGATGTTTAAATATTACTCAGTAATCGGACCAAAAGAAAAAAACTACCTCCAGGAAAAAAATAAAAAAATAAAATCCAATTGTATGTATATATAGTATAAACATAAAGCAATTAAGTCGTTTCAATATTATGAGGTATAAAATAATTTGAATCTTTTTGGTTTTTTTTATAGTATATATATGCTGTATTATAAGACTTTTGACTTTGTCCCCCCCCACCCAATTTATATTTCTGCGGGCACACCAAATAATTTTTTAATTGAGGCGAGTTCAATTTTTTATTGAGCCTTCCTCCGAACAGCACTGCGAAAAAAATAACCCTGAAAGAAGAACCCCGGAAAATATAACCCCATTAAGTATATGAAATTTTGAAAATTTTTTTAAAAAGTGAGATATAGTGGGTGACTGTAATGGTTGTGTTAAATTTGAATCCGATAATCAATATTTAAATATTATATTATTGTTTATTTGAATACTTCTATCACATCATATTCTAGACTATATTAAGACTATTAACTATATAATTTATTGATACTACCATTGATTATAGAATAAATAAATAAATTCTATAATCAATGATACTACCTTGCCGGAGACCGGAGTACAGTCCATGGTACAGATAGGTTAAAATTAATCAAAATATCTTGAAAATGTCATTGGCACTGCATAGGTGTCATATGAGGGGGCCACGAGGAGCGGTTCCTCCACAGAAAAAATATTGAGAGGGAAAACTTATAATATTTCAAATGGGTCAGTAATTTGTGATTCTTTTTTGCCCCCCTCCCTCCCCACCAATTAGGACCAAGTGCCTCCTATGGTTGCACTCATTGCATATTGTAAAAATGTTATGTTACGTAAATTCGCTACGAATAATGTTTTTTAATCAAAACGAAGTATTAAGTAACTAACATAGCGTATTAACGTTATTCTAATTTTGTTCAAACTTGTACTTAAAATGTCTGTACCATAAAACTGTGTTGATATATTTTTTATATTCTAACACTGATAAGTTTTGGAGAAGGGTGCAACTTTTTTCAATGGATTTTTGCGAGGCCGATAAAATTAGTTTTAATAGATACATTTAAGTTCGATTTGTTTCCCAAGTCTTTTTTCTTATGTAGATTACATAAAGCATAGGCTCTGAAAATCGCTAGTTTCCAAATTCCAATGTCAATACATTATACTGTCATGTCATAATTATTATATCTACTAGACCTGTGGAGGTTAGACTGTCGGAAATAATGATACTATACAATACTATGATGTATTGTATCTACCTACACGTGCGGGAAAGTGTGAGTGTCGAGCGATGGCTATATATTATAGTTATATTGGAATGTAGAAGCAGGGAGGGAATTTCAATAGTTGTAATAGGTTAATATTAATGAAAGGAGTACCTATACCTAATGTAAGTCAGGGACACGTGTCAGGCGTCTGTAGGTACTTTGTATGTGCACGGTATGTACCTATAATACGATCTATATCATGAAAGTTATAATCAACGAGTCGATAGGCAGAAAGAAAAATTATTACAGTAAAATCCGAACGTGTTAATATTTATCCGTTCTAATATTATATTTTATTATCTATATTCGATATACCTTAGTCAGTTAACCCTATAAACTTATTTTAAAGGTCCATGTTCAGGGAAGTATTTAAAGAGAGCACAATGGGCCCACCATCTCATTCTGCACCATAATTATATACTTTTTTACTACCGAGACTCTCGATGGTAAAAACAAAAATGGTAAATGCAATGGTAAATTTTATTGTTTCCTTCGTTTTTGCTATCGATAACGATTTAAAGACGTGGAAATGAAAAAATCATTAAAAATAATAAATATATAGCCCAAGTATAACATTTCTATAAAGAGCTTTCAATATAGGCAATACGGTATTTAGCTATAATAGACTTTTATAAAATTTGTTTTATTGAATAAAATAAATAAAATTGTATGTCTCTATAATAAGTATGTATTATAGTAACACATTTTTTTTGTGACCCCCTCCCCCAATTTTATAATATGCCTCTGTCAATGTGACATGTATATGCCAGTAGTCAGTACATTTGAAGGGGTCTTTGCAATGACCAGATAGCTCCATTTTTCAAAACTTTCAGGGAACACAAAAAACCTTCGGAGTTCGGAGCTATCCGGAGCCATCTGGTTTTTCAACAGAAAAAAAACCAGGCAGTTCCCAGTTATACATTATGATATATTTCCTATGCGGGTGGTCGGATTTGTCTCGTTCTTGTACAGAAAACCCCGTCATTATTTGCTATATCAAATTCGATTAAAACCCGATTTTGTCGAAAAATGTAGCTGTGTCTATTTATTGTACAAACTCCCTTAATTTACTGTCAATATAGTGTACTACTGTAGTACTGTATTATAGCGTGTCACACACGCGTCACTGACGACTGCAGTAGGTATATAATATATCTCATCTATATCTAGAGAATTTTTAGTTTTTTAGGTTCCAATATTATTATTTAAATATTTTATTTATTTAGGTAATAATAATTGGGTCATTGAATATTATTATCATGAATATTATTTAAATTGTTATTGAAGTATAGATAATTTTATATTGAGTGGGACGTGAGCTCCCACGGTTGGTAGGTACTCGCGATGCTGCAGCAGAGCGAGTAATAAATAAAATATGTGGGAGATGCAACTGAAATTAATTTATATAGGTTCTTATATGTCTCACTGGCAAAAAAGTCCACACCACCTGTACTGTCACAAATATTCTGTGATCAAACAAACCGTATAAAAAATATTTACTGAATCATTTAATTTCAATCGATGCATATATATCTTAAATATCTATATGCACATTCTTCAGTGTCTGAAACATTGGCCGCATAAACCATGTTTGCGATGTTTTTGGTAAAAAAAAGTTAAACTTACAGCAGTACAGCACCAACCTATATTTGGGTACTATTTAGTTATGGTGACCAAATCGTCAACCATTTTAATAGTTCGGAGCATAACCGCGATGTTGGTAGGTAGTATAATATATATAGACACTCATTACTCAGATCAATAGATGTATGAAGAGAAATTGTACTACGAGCTTGTTGAAAACAAATGGCGGAAATCATCTGCATACACGTCCAAACAAAATAATAATAGGGTCGACAAGAGTATAAGAATACTGATATTGATGGGGACATGGTGACTTGGAAGTAGTTGGAACTGATCTGTCGTTCAATGTAATAAATATATTATGTATGAAGTAAGTATATTTTTCACACACTACCATCAAATTTTTGACGAGTCTTTAATGCAAATTTTTAAAAATTAAACAAACATTGTTGCATAAAGGTTAATCAATTTTGATTTTAAAGTGACTATAATTCTGTTATTTTATTCATCTGTACATTTAACTTGTTAGTGCTTTGTGAATTAAGTCCTTAGCGACATAACCTTACATAAAGGGCGAAGGGAAATTTTGTACGATTTTAATAATTTTCCATCATAGCTAATACATAATAATTTATTATTGTTTGTATTTAAATCCAATTTCGTTAATTTATAAATAATTTAATAATAAATATAATAAAATTATTATTGATGACACATATTGCATAAACGTTTACTTTTTATTATTTTAAACCATATCACTTGCTACGTATGTATAAAAATGAAAAAGAAAATAACTTACCTAACTTAAGTTCATAAATTAATTGTACGTTCCCAATGTTTCCATTTAACCTTTAACTTCACCGAGTTAAAATAAAAATTAGGAGAACTATTAACTTTTAACTTTAAATGTTCTATCAACTTAACTTAACTTAATCAAAAATGATCATTAACTTGCCCTGGCTTGAGATTACTTATGTAACGCAATCGTGCTAATAATATACTCAGAAAAGAGAGATAATTTGCGATATAATAAAATATTGTATTTAGTCTATTTTTGCTCCTCTTCTCTCGTTTCTTCCATGAAAATGTGTTAACAGTCATAATCAATCGTAGTCCAATGATGATAATATTAATAGTAATAATAATAATAATAATAATAATGGTGTATAACTATGAATGTGAGCTATGTCCTATGTGTTTAAAATCAGTAAAATCTAAATTTGATATTCCGACACGCTTTACGTTTCGGATCGAGAAATAATGTCATAATAACTATTAATGCCGGAATTAAACGGTAATCTAAATGGCAGACGTACAACTTCAATCCCACGAGCTAGACACAAGAGATGATGCCAAGGCTGTGGTTCTGCCTGACGTCGTCAACCGTGTAAACGAACCCATCGTTTACACAAACACCGACCTAATTGCGGATGTGAATCTTCTATCGATATCCGAAAATAACGTCTATGGCGGCGATGTAGCGCAAAATAATTTGCCCTGTTTGAATTCTATATCGTCGTCGTCGACTTCCTCATCGTCCTCTAGTCAATGTAAGCCGTCGTGTTCGTCCAGTGATGTAAATAATAGCGACCCCGCTGAAGGCTTACAACAAATTGACGGTGTAAAATATGTTTGTTATAAAAACGAGCAACAGATGAAAGATATTATGCGGTTAATACAAAAAGACTTATCTGAACCGTATTCCATCTACACGTACCGCTATTTCATACACAATTGGCCTAAGCTGTGTTTCCTTGTGAGTTTTACTTATGTGGTTATTCAATGTTTACTGTGTAACATCTGTTTACACAGCTCTTAAAATAGTTGTGTAAAATGTTTTGTCTGTTATTGTATTATGTTCTAGGCTGTAGATGTAGATAAAAGTGTCGGAGCAATTGTGTGTAAGTTAGACGCGCACAGAAAAGTTAGAAGAGGTTATATTGCAATGTTGGCAGTTGATGAAAATTACCGAAAACAGCATATTGGTATTTATCTTATGATCCATGATTTATTAAAACTAACTAAAATAGCGTTTAAGATTTTTCAATAAACAAATTGTCTATATTTTAGGTTCTAACTTAGTATTGAATGCAATTGAAGCTATGGTGAATGATGGAGCTGATGAGGTAATATTTTTGTTTTATAATTTAATATTGAATAATTTAATCATGCTGAGTTAAACTGAGCTTAAACTACCCAATAATTTACATTTCCAATCTATTGTATGATACAAAATTATACAAGTTATCAATTTGTAATTCTATATATTGAAATGTAGATTATTTTAACTTAAAAAGTTCATTAAGTTCAATATTTATTATTTATATAATATTATAAGGAACTGTTGAAATATTTTTATTCTTAGCTCACTTTTCCTTATAATTTAATTAACTTCTGTCAATGTTCAATTGTTGTAGTAATATGATTTAAGGGATAGGAACCAGAAATTCTCTGTTTTTGTCAAACTCATTAATTGTGCTTTCATTCCAACCAATTAATATAGTAAGGTATTAAGAATTCTATAAACAGGATTTATATTGCCAAAAAGAAGTCTGCACATTTTTTCCCCTTAGACCAACTTCCAACAGCAAATTGTATATCCTCAATACTGATTATAATCATAATAAATTCTAAAATTACATTTAAATGACCTCTCATAAAATCTATAGGTAAGATTATTATCACCACATAGGCTTTCTATTATAATTTAATTTTTAAGATGTTCTAACAGTTTTTTATTTAAAAATACTCACACTTCACTTAAAAATTTAATTATAATAGAAAGCCTATGAGATATCATAGATAATAAGCTTACCTTTAAATGTTATAAATGGTCATTTCAATCTAATTTTAGAAATTATTATGATAATAACCACTATTGTAAACGTAAAATTTGTTATGCTGGCTGTGTGTCAGAGGGTGAAAAAAAAAGTACTGACCTCCTCTTAAGTTTACTTGAGATTAACTTTTCTTAATTTTTGATTTTCATATATTTTTTCAGGATTTAGGTTTAAATAAAAAAAAATGGTAGGTAGTCAATCTCAAGTAAATTTTAATCTGTTCTTACAATTTTTTTTGATTTTTTTATCGGTTTTTTGTAATAAAAAAACATCTAAATTTATTTTTCAAACACTTATTTAGTAAATAATGAAAAAAGTCACCATTTCTAATCCATTTAATGTAACTATAAAAATTGTTCATAAAATACAATGTAATTTGTTAAACGTAATTATGGCCAGTCAGGTATAATAAATTTAAAATTACCTTATTTATATCGAATTAATTAATTGATAATTTAAATTTACGAGTTAGATTCAATAAATAAGTATTGCTCTATACAATATTCAACATTAAAATAAAAACAAATTTTAATCTGTGACTATAAGATGAAAATATTAATGTCTTATGTATTTTAAATTAAAGGCTTAGTTATTTTTATCATGGTGTAACAACACGTACTCCAGTCTTTTATTTTGATATCCCCTATTTTACATCAAAGTGCTTTCAATTGTTCACAATTGTGGAACAATTTACCTATTATTTTACCCTTACCTTAGTTTGTAAATTAATTAGTTATAAATACCTACATTTTCCTAGTAGTTCAATTTTTAATTTCTGCTGTTTGTATATGGGATTTATCTTATTCACATACTCTCAAATACTTGTTGATTTACTTGTTTGTATAATAAGTATTCCAGTATATTTATAAAATCTGAAATCCAATTTTGCATTATATTTATTTTTCACATGATAATTTATTATTTTGTACATGTTATAAATATGTGTATTGTGTTAGTCTTGTATGTTTAATATATTGTTATTATTATTGCTATAATATATTTTAACTGTGCAATTTTGTAACACTTGAAGTTTATATACACTAATGAATATATAATATTATATAGTAGTTATTTCATACAATTACAAGTGTCCTGCCTGTACATAATCATTATTTCAGTATTTTTGACATAATACCATAACCATTGATTAGAAATAAGTATATTTATTGAGTTTTAATAATACTATCTCTGTCTTACTGACACAAATTTTATGTTTGGAAGAATCCATTTTATAACTGTTATATTTCTTAATATTAGAAGTTAAAGTGAATTTACCTATTAAGTTAACACTAAAAGGTAAAAACATTATGCTGCATTCTTACTTTTACAATTTATAATAGGTCAAATTACTTTAAAATTTAAAATAAAAGTAAATCAGATTTTTATGAATGTTAAATTTGCTATTGTGATGTGTTAAAACAGAGACAACACACGAGGATACAAAGTCCTCTTAAAATATAATAAAATCAATGTCAATTTGATTAAGCTAAGTAGTTTAATTCTTAAGTAATTAAAATTGAGTACTGATAAATAATTTAAGTATTTCTCATTTTCTAATCTAACGGATTAGAACCCAAAACTATGGGTTTCTCTGAAACTGTGGTGCCTATATATATTTACTTAATGCATTTTATTCAACATTGATATAGTCAAGTATTTATTATATTTTAAGAGTATATTAGACAGATAATATTGATTATATTATTGAATATTTGATTTAATTTTAAAATATAGTAATAAAATAAAAGTATTAAATAATGAGTTATATTATTGTATTAATTACAGGTTGTGCTTGAAACAGAAATCACCAATAAACCGGCATTAAAATTATATGAAAACTTAGGCTTTGTACGAGATAAACGCCTATTTTGCTACTATTTGAACGGTGTGGATGCCTTACGTTTAAAATTATGGCTCAGATAAGTTTCAATTGTACATTTAAATCATAAAAACGTCATGTGGCAAACTAATAAAACAGCAAATCTTCTTTTATACTGTGCATACTATGTGTAGATTTAGTTTATTTAATGCATATATATTCATATGTATAATAATTTTGGTGTTTATTTATTATTACCTGTTGTTATATAAAAATTCTTCAATATAAAATTTAATTTAAACACAATAAAACATCGTTTTAAATTTGATTTGTCTCTTAGTTTTGCTATTAGAAATTCCCTCATAATTATTCAAAAAAGAAACTGAAATATCATATTCATTTGACAATTATTTGTTACAAAAAACAATAGCTTGCTCTAGTATTTTAATCTTTATTCCCTAATAATGATCATAAACATGGTAATTTCCAATGTTTACAATTTGTTATGGAACAAAATATCTTTGGAGCAAGTGTTTAAGGGAAACAAAATGGATTTTGCAGGCCGACAAAATTCGGTCAACTATTTGGACCCTTATAGTTTGTTCCTAATTTTGCAATCAGGTATGGATTATTAAGGTTTTTTTTCTAATGCAAACTATTTTTTAAGCATGAACCATGATAACTATCAAACTATCAGTAGACTTATCATTTTTATAACTACTATACCATTATAAAATATTTTTAAGTTTATATTTTAAGTAGGGATTTAAGTAACCTTGACAAATTTGAGTTATTCTAAAATAAGTCAATCGCTGTTAATTAATTATATAAAAATAAAATAGAACCTAATATAAGTTTTCCAAGGTGTCAATTGACACCTTTTATCACACTTAGACAAGAATATTACTGTGTTAGTGTGTTTGTTTTTTGTGCTGTTTTAATTGTATTCCAAACAAATTTAAATAGCAATATTTTCATATTTTACCTAATAATTATGGTTTAAAAAAAAAAAAAAGTAAAACCAACATTCAAACCTTCAAGTTTTATACTAACTCCATTGACATTATAATTAAACCTAACAATACAAAATTGATATTACTGAATGCAAACTTGATTTGTGGTAAGTTTGTAAAATGGATACAATACTGCATGTATAATGTACCCTTAAAAGACAATTTATTTTATATTTTTAATAATTCAATAAAACACATACAATTTAAAAAACTTGATGCTTAATAATATTCTGAAGATCTTTTGTTAAAAAAAAAAATCATTAAACATTATTTATAGGTATAAATAGTTTACTTTATTTCAAGGTACTTTCCTTATAAAAATTACTGTAGATCCATAAATCATTAAAAACACAATATAAAAACAAATATTTCTAATTAAAAAATAATTAGTAAAAGGAATGATCTTATACATACAAAATCTTATGTTAGCTTTATTTTTTTAAGAATTAAAGATTAAATATTGGTACTTACAATAACAGTCTGATTTGTAAAGAAAATAGTTAAATATACATATCTATAATAAAAATCACAAATAATATGTATATTCTAATATTGTTGTATTAATATGTATAATGAGTTAATTTAATGGTATAAAAAAATAAATATACTATAATATATATTTATACCATACTTAATTGTTCAAAATTGTGTGCAATCTTCACCTTAGTAAATTTATCAGCAAGTTTTGGCGTATAAAGGTTTGAGAAAATCTGGTAAAAAAAAAAACATAGTGTAAAAGCGCCCAACACAAAAAAATGTTTAAAAAAAAATAATTATTGTAATCAAACAATTAAAAGCAATTTGTTGAACATTCAATGTAAAAAATAAATATTTAAGGAGATATTAGGGTGTACAAAATAGCCTAGTGATGTCATTGAGCGGAGCTAGATATAATTCCATGTATTAAAGTTGCTCAATTTACACAATGATGATTTGAGTATAAATATGTGATTTTTTGGGCTATTAAGATAATAGAAGATCAGAATTATTGTAATTTAACATTTAGTTGTTTTTTTATATGAAACACATGTTGTGTAATAATAAGTGACTGCTGAAGTTATAGGCGCATGTAGCAAAAAATTCTTTAACAACATTTTAAATATTACAAAAAAATTTATTCCTTCGGAACCAATTCTGGTTCTACTAACATCTTCAGCTAATAAAAACACATCACATGCATACATTTGCAAAAATATCCTTCAAAATTGAGTAAATAATTGTGTGAAGCAAGCAACTTGGTCTGAATGGGAATAAAAATGGACAATTACAGCGTGACCGACTCAATGACATCACTTATTCATAATAAATTTCTCACAATTTATAGAATGATGAGAGTAACAATGTTAAATCAATACCATTTTTCTTAGAATTAAACATTCTTTTAAAATAAATATTATTTGTTTTGTGCTCCTTTAACATTATTATTATATACATATTAGGTGACTGAGTAGTGATTACCTATAATAGAATTATAAAATATATTTAAAAACTATTAATTTAATATTTATTATTAGGACTAGATTAAATTTAAATTTTGAATGTTGACATATATACCTTATTTCCTAGTCACTTTCAGATTCACAAAATATTGGTAATATTGGTAATATTGATTGTTTAATCGAAACATTAGCGGAATCATTTTCTTTTTTATAATTTTCCCATGCAGCATTTCGGCCATTCTCATCTAATTCTTCTGCCTCATTATTTTGTAGTAATGAGTCATGTTCTAGTATATTCATTACAAGGTCTTCATGCCTCAATATCAATTCAGCCATCAAACGATCCTTTCAGAATTTACATTAAAAATAGAAAAATAAAATAAGAGTAACTATTACAAAAAATGAATTTAATATAGTTATGCTACCTTGGGTAAATTTAATGTTGATTTTGGTTTGGTAATATTTGGTTCAAATTCATAAAGTTCTTCCTGACATTTTGCATTAAAATGACGATCAATTTGATGTTCATCGACTACACGAAAAGCCATCGATAACTTAGATATTTGACGTTCATATATTTTTTGCTCCATTGTACCCTTATAATACAAAATTTAGAATAAAAAAAAATCTTTTGTACATAATTATCAAGTCTTAACAAAAATTATTCATTGAAAGTTAATTAAAGAAAAAAAATCTAAATGAATTAAACATAATTTGAATTTTAAAACTTAGTGGAGAGAGGATGTAACAATTTCAGGTATTAAAATATTTAATTATTACTGCAACAGATAGAAATAAATACTGAAATAATTAAACTAAGATTCATAATAATAAAAATATTATTACTATATAAAACTATCCAACTCAAAAACAATTAAAAATAAACCTATTGTAAATAGGTCTTATTGCATTTTTTGTTTTACTTACCTCAGAAATGAATCTATAAATATAACATGGTTTAGTCTGTCCAAATCTAAACACACGGAATATACTTTGAACATTTAAAGATGGATTCCATGTCATGTCAAAAATAATAACTCGATTAGCACCAACTAGATTAATACCTAAATTAAAAGCTTTTGTCGATAACAATAAAAGACGCATTCTGAAAATAAATTATTTCATAGTAAAATTTATAATAAAAAAAAATAAATTGAAAAATAAATACCTAGGATTATTGACATCATTAAATTGTTCACAATAATCTTCTCTCTCTTTCAAATTTACTGAACCATCAATTCTATAAAAATCTGCACCGTGATCCCAAGATTTACCATAAGGACCCCCTTTATCGTTAGCCTTATCTTCAGCATTTTCCAAAAAATCTTGGATGAGATCAAGAGTAAATAATGACTGACTGAATAATAGCCTATACCAAAGTAAAAGTTATTTTAAGTTCCTAAGCAAAAAAATAACCAGTTTTCTTTAATTGAGTTTAACTCATTGAATCTTATTATGAACAATCATATTTTTTTTTACTAAAGACGCTACACAGACATTTGTTGTCTTACAAGTGCACAACATTCCAAATTTTGATTTGTTAGTTAATATTTTTATTTTAAAGTGAGTTATGAATATTTTAAGATATACAAACAATTTACAATTTTAAAATACTCATAACTCGCTGTTACACACTTGTCAAATGGAGATAACAAATGTCTGTGTAGTATCCTAAGAAAATAAAGAGATCACCAAACCAAATTCCAGTATTTACCTGAAATTGATTTAATAGAATAATTCAAATTGAAAGCTAAATATAAAGATTATACATACACTTTATCACCAATTTTTTCACATTCCAGAAGTATTGAAAACATCATTATAAACTTTGAATACGGGTACACCGATTCCAAATCAGATTTTGATACATATGGTTTCCACCACTTAAGATATGTATTTGGTTTCTTGGTGATTGATGAGTTAAGAATTGAGACTGGTATGTGCCTATCTACATAATTAAAAATACCACTACTTAAATATTATATATTAAAGTAATTAAAATAAATATTTTTCATCAATCCAGCATCAATTGATGTTTCCATATTTACTTATTGTCTTGCAATATTGCTTTATGCATATGTCATACAACAAATACTTACAAGCATTTAATTAAGATATTATTAATAAAGAATAGTACGAAATAGCAGTTTTTAAGAATATGCTATTTCACAATTATAATAATATAATATAGCTTACTTTCAACTCCCTCAACAGAATTTGAAAAAGAATCAATATAACTAATGTCTTTAAGTTTTTGTTTCTAAAAACAAAATATATTTAATTAGTTTATAAATAATAAAACATTTTTTTATATTATACTTCTCTCTTTGATTCTGTCCGGTCAGCATATATAGCTAAAAGTTTAGGATGGGTCCAAACTATTTGTAGCATGTTGTAATTAGTAAATAAATCTGGTTGTCTGTAAGAATCTAAATATGTCTGATATAATTCTATTTGTTTAGGAGATAACTTCAAATAAATTACATATTCGTGTTTAGGGGGTAAATATGGTGTAAGAACACTATAATCAAATCTCTAAAAAAAAATATATATATAAATATTAATAATAATAGCGTAATGAATTTAAATTTATATTATTTCAAACGAAATTGTCAACTAGTAACTTACTAATTTTTGTAATATATGACAATTGTCCACATTGAAAGAGTAGATTTTTTAAATTTCTTATGGTAAAGAGTAGCATATATAATTGTATTATTATTACCACGTACACGCTCAAAATATTGTTGAGGACTTAAGTCCGTTTATATTTAAAATAAATTAATATTAATTAAATAAATTAAGATTACCTGTACAAATCCTTCAAGCATTTTATGCAATACATGTGATCTTCCCTTCATCAGTTCTACATCTAGTGGAGTTGAATCAGAGTATTGCCCATTAGTAATTGGATTTATAAAACGGTTAGTAAAATCTTTTATTGATCCTAATAAATTTGGTCGTATAAAATCAACCATACAATGATCTATATAAAAATGGGGGAAATAAATTAACTTAAGAATGATAAATACACACAATACGGTCATTCACCATGAACACACACTCTAGTGAACTCAAGATAAATAAAGAAATTAGACAAACAAATTATATTTTTTTTGTTGTTTTGAAAATTTGTAAGGGTGAAGCTAGAATCCTTCAAAAGACTTTTTATAATAATGATGGTTGTCTCAATTATTAGCCAATGCTTATAAAATAAAAAATGTTTTAATTGACTAACAATTATTATAAATATTGTATCATTACAGCTTTATTTTCAATTTTTAAATCACTTTTGAAATAATCATTTTATGAAGTTTATAAGAGCTAAAAAGCAAAGTTGGAGTGTATACATACATTCTTTCAAATTATTTTGCAATGGTGTTCCAGTCAACACAATTCTTCGAAGTGTTTTAATACGATTAACTGATTTTGATACTGTTGTAAGATGATTTTTTAATACATGCCCTTCATCACATATGATCAAATCTGGTCCTGGATCAACAAGTCCTTCTAAGATTGAAGGAAACTTGTCAATGTACTTGTAATTAACAACGGATCTATACAACTCATAGCTTGTAATTAAAACGCCATGTTCTCTACGCCATTCAACTATAATATTTTTTCGACTTTCATATGTTTTTGATCTAAAATTAAAATTGTTAAGATAACTAAAAATTTAAAAGTTATGTCATAATATTAAAAATATTCTCACTCGGCTAAGTTAAGTACAAAAAAATTTTTTTTTTCATCAATACCATGCAACCATTTATGAAATTCCTTACACCAATTTTCAATCGTTGCGTTAGGAGTAATAATTAATACAGTTTTAATACCAGTTTCTGGATACCTAAATAATGTATGAACCAAAGCTATTATCTGAAAAAAAAATTGAATATTTTGAGTTAGATATTATAAAAAGTATTTTCTTTAACATATAGAATACATTAGAACAGTGGTGGCCAAACTACGGCCCGCGGGCCAACTCCGGCCCGCCATCATTTAATATCTGGCCCGCGAAAGAAGTAGAATATTTTACATTTACGTAAAAAAAAAAATTAAAAATATACAGTATACATTCTTCATATTTAATCCCGTATCGCCATATCGTAGCGTTTTTGTTGTTACTATGTAATTTAATAATATAAATAGCATTACCGTATCTTATCTTATTTTCATACGATCACCATGGCTGTAGAAACTACAATACTACAATATTATATTAGTAGTATAGCAATATATAGTAATACAACATATAGTAATATTACTGTGCTCATAATTTAATTTTCTTTTATTTGTAGTAATTATTAAGTTAAGTATTAAATAAAGTCATTAAAATTATTAAGTACAATAAAAATGTCGTTAATTATAAAATTATATACCTATACCTAAAATTCTGATGACTTTAAAGTAAAAAAAAATTTTATGGCCCGCGGTCAAAAAATTTTTTTTTTTATGGCCCGAGTTAAAAAAAGTTTGGCCACCACTGCATTAGAACATAGAAAATTTATTCATCAATAGTTTTATTTAGTTTTATAAAATACGTGAAATCAGTATAAATCATTTATTGAACTAGCTGATATTGTATGTAGGTATAGAAAAAAAATACCATTACCAATTTATAAGGAACAAATTTCTGTAAACATACTAACAAATCTAAATCATAGTCATATTTATACTTCTTTTTAACTCTAATTGATTAATTTGAAAATATTTAAAAGAAATTTATAGAAATGCTAATTTAGTCATTAAATGATATTGTCTGATGATAAGTCTGCATGAATTAAATAAATAAATGGTATCCAAAATTAATTTTTCTTAAAAGACAACAGTGTTACGGATTTACTTAGGTATTAGAAATAATTTATATTGGGAATCAATGACTTATGATTTCTGAGATTATGTATATTGAACAAGATAAAAATAAAATATATAGCCCTACATACTTGTAACGTTTTACCTAAACCCATACAATGGGCTAAGATTGATCCATTTCCTTTATGTTCTTTTATTCTTGATAATGATTCAAATACAGAATTCCACAAAAATGTAATTCCTTTCACCTATTTAAAAAAAAAAAAAATTGTCAAGTTAAACCAATACATGTTTCTTAGAATATGTTACTCTAACCTGATGTGGTTTGAGAAACTTCACAAGATCTGGATGAACTGCAACAAGTTCCTCATTTGTTTTAACATCAAAATCTAGTACTAACTTTTTACATGTTTCTGTTTCCAAGGATGTTGGTACGTCATAAATGTTATTATACTAAAATTTTAAAGTGAATAAATACACCAAATTCAAAATAAAACATTAAGTATATAAATATACATACTAGTTGTTGACGTTCTTGAATGCGTTTCTTCCTTAATTCTTCTTCTTTTATGGCATTTTGGGTTGATTCACTGAGTTCTTTTTGTGTTAACAATCTACGAATATTTTTTCGTCCTTTTATTGGTGTCTAAATATACAAATTAGAAAACTTAAGGATCATACCCATTTCAATACATTAAAAATAATACATATAAATCAATATCAAAAAGTATTATTATTTTTTTTTCTCCTAAGTTGTTTTGTTCATGTTTCAATTATTGTCCTACTCACTTAATAGTAAATGTTTATTACAATAATTATTACTCTCTATCTCTAACACAAGCTGAAAGCTTAAAAGAGATAGTTAATCATGAAATCTAACTCAATGTTTTTTTGTATCCTATGTAATTTTTAATGGTTTTTAAAAAAAAAATATATATATATATATAATGGCTTATAGAAAAAAAATAAAAAATAAAAATTAGATTGAAAAGCAGTGTAACTCAAGTTTTTTTGGGATATATTAATGCATTGAAAGTCAGTCCCTTCTAAACTACAAATTTTGTTTGTTCCAAGGTTCTTATTTATATAAAGTTTAAGAGTAAGATTTTAATTTTTTTTTCAAACAGTTTAGTAGAAACTAATCACGGTACATGAAATTAATTTTTTTCATATTTATTTTAAATATTCATTTTATTTCGAAATTTAAAAATAAAGAGCAGTAGAAAAGGAGTGAGCAATGTAAGTTAATAAATGATACAAGTTACTTAATTTATTTGTTGGTATACTTACAACATGATCATGGGATGTTTTATTATTATCAGAATTTTCATCAGATCTCTCATTAGACAGTCGCCTACTATAATACATGACAATGTTAAATATTAAATTAAAATAATTTGAATTATATGAAAACATACATTCTTCTACGTTTATTAACTATTTTAGAAGTTGAACTTTCATCAGAACTGCTGCTGCTTGTCGATAAATCAAATATGCTTTGTTTAATCATTTGGTTTTTGATTTTTGGGTTTTTAGTTTTTATGATTGATGAATCCGAATCATTAGGCGAGTCAGACATTATCAACATTCTATATGCAAAAAAAATTTTAAAAATCTTTAATTAGTGAATTGTATGAAGTAGTCAAAAATAGTAAAACACTAGTTATATACATATAATTAGCTCTAATTAATCAATAAAAGAAGTTAATAGTATTAAAAAAATTAATATTATTTATAATTTAAAATAGTATGAAATGTATGTGTTAAAAATTAAGAACAACTAGAGTCAGTCAGTTCATTACTATAAATATTTATTTATTTATTTACTAATATCATTTTCAATAAAATATTATGCTTCAGCATAGAAAATACAAAAACATGATACATAAAAGGTAAACATTATAATATAGGTAGTACTTAATATAATTTTTTTTCTAAAACAAGTAGAGGTTAGTTTTAAAAAAGTATAATTATTAATCAATAACATAGGTACTAATATTGTTTATTTCAAAATAAATATAAAAAATTACCTTTTTGTTCCTCTATTTTTAAAAACTTCAAAATCAGAATCATTATCATCATTAATAACTAATGGCATAGTAAGTGGAGATAATTGTTTTGAACAAGTTACAAGGTTTTTATTATTATGTTCAACAGATGATACGCACATTTCCTAAAAATACAATGAAATTCAAATAATTACTATCAGCTTAAAGATACTATAATTAATTACATTTCACGTACTCAAAAAAGAGTGATTTACCACCAAGCATGCACATTTCAATATTTTTACCTCAAATAGGAATTTTGGTTTTTTTTAATTACTGAAATATAATTTAAGAAGTTTCCTGGGATAGGAATAAAACTTTCTTTTTTTATTGATAATACTCATGTATTTAAATTACTATTCAAATGAACAATAATACTATGGTGAAATTAAAGAACAATTATTTTTCACTGTTTATAATTAAGTATTTTAATATTTATGTATTTTATATCATTAAAAGATCATAAATCATGACACATTCGATGGGTTACTCATTTATTATACTTCAACATTAGAGGATTATTTCAGTCACCTTTAAAGTCTTTTCTTATTTAATATAATGTCAATAATAATTATTAATACAACTTATAACTTACAACAATTTCTTCATTTTCTAATTCACCAAACCCATGAATAGTATCCACATTATTTAAATCTGATTGTGTTTCTTCACAAGTTTCACGATAACTATCAATATCACACTTTATAGGATTAGTTATTTGTGAATTGTTCACATCATCTACATAAAAAAACATTCTTTAACAAACACTGCATACTTAATAGTTAATTGGCTGTAGATTAGGTTAGGTTATTTCAATACCAAAAAAATGTGTCTATATTCAATAGCATGGTGAACTTTTTTAAAAATCTTTTTAATTTTGTAAGTGGGACAATTTGTAAACTTTTCTGAACCAAAATTATTGGTACAATTCTAGAATTCTTTTGTACTACATTTTTAAGGCTTAGGTTATTAAATAAAAAATGTTTTGAATTTTAGAGATTTTGAATCTATATACTAGTAAAGTTGTCTCAAATAAGAAGCCTCAGGTACTGGGTTAGTGGGCTACTGTGCATGGCTGAGCTTGGGACTTGGGAGTGTCACTTTATTATTCCATCAACTAACTAGATTGGATTTTGCTAAGATAAACAAGGTAAAGCAATTTTTTAAGACAATTACTTCTGAACAATCCTTTTCACCACACCATTGTGTATTATTCATTTTATTTTGAATATGACAGTATTTTTTTAAACAAATAAAATGTATAAATACCGCAGTCCAGTTCATTATTTTTTTTTACAATTTGACATATTTGTTTCAACTTATGAACTTCCTTTTTTGGAGATACTTTAAAACTTGTATTGTTAGTTTGGATGATATCAGTATTATTAGTATTAACTTCATCAGCTCTGATTTTTTTTTTGGAACAGTTTTCAACATCATTTAAATACATCAGACTAAAATAAACCAATCAACATTACATTATTCAACAAACTTTTACGAATTAATGCTATTTTTTTAGACTAAATGTTTACCTATCGTTTTCTTTTTCATCAGATCCTTCATTGGGTACTTTTTTATTTTTTATTGAGTTTTTAGCTTGGTTTTTTGTCTAAATAATATTAATAACAAATGTATAATTAATAAACACTGTCTTACAACATATTTAATTTTTAATTTAAAAGCATAATATGAAAGGGTGGGGGGGGCAAAATAAAACAAAGTTTAGTTATTTAAAAACAAATGGAGAAAATAGGCTTTATTTAAAATTATTGAACCTGTAAACAGCATTTTTAGTTATTTAAATGAGGATAAGGATCAAGGTTATTTTTAACATCAAGCATTTTGAAGAAAACTATACATGTTTAGAATAATGTTTAGTCTTTAAGTTTTTATTAATACTAATACTTGGAATATTTTAGAACACACTCTGTATAGTATATAGTATTAAAACAAAACTTTTTTGTTTATCAATATGGCCACTGTCAAATCATTCAAATACACTTTAAAATCTCTAAAATATAACTATTTAAAAGGTTAGATGGATATTTTACCTTATTTATCTTTAATACATTTTGAATGCTCAATTTTTTTGTATTCTCTATTCGATCATTACTATCATTATCTTTAAATAAATGTTCAGGATCAACTAGTTTATCTTTTACTAAATCAATATTAACTTCATTAGAGGACTTGTCATTATTCACACTTGATGTATTTGATTTGTTTAACTGTTTTTTTGTAACGATTAATTTCTTATCTATGACTTTGGGCTTTGGTGGCAAGCTTGAAGAAAAAGAAACATTTGAGTTTAAAAATTCAATATCTGTTTTGTATTTATTTTGTGATCTTAAAATTCTTGTAGTACATATGTTTGACTTATTTAATGATAGATTGCTCGAATTGTTTTTCATTACTTCATCTAAGTTTTCATTTATTCTTGAATAACTTATTGGCATAATATGTTCATCTTTATCAATGCATAAGGATTTCATCATATCAGATACACTGCGACTTAAATGTGAGCTCATATTAAATATGCTCTTAAAATTGGTTAAAGTAGAACAGGTTTTCTCTAAAATACTCTCAAAAATATTAGAAAATCCATTTAAATTTTCATCAAGAGGACTAGCATTATCAAATGAAAACTCTGATAATTCATTTATTATGAATGACTTATATGATTTTAAAACGAAATCAACACACAAGTTATTCCTAATACTATCTATTAAGGAATTTTGCCCAACTTTAGCTTCTTTTATTAAGTATTTTCGAACCGCTTGTTCATGTTCTGGTTCATTTACTAATAAGCCACTTGGCATACATCTGAAAAATAAAAAAAAAACACATTTTTAAATAACAAACTATATAAAAAATTTAAAAAATGGGATACTTTATACAAATTTAAAAATCAAAACTAATTGGTATCAGATATATTATAGTTATTAAAAAAATTAAAATTAAATGTTTTTACAAATAATTAATTAGAATATTTACACTAAAAGATTAACTTACAACTGAGAACAAAAAACTTTTAATACATTAGCAGCTTGAGCTCTTTGTTTCCATAACATTTGTGGTACACAAGCAAAGCAGTTATATAAAGTACCATCACACAGTGTTTCTATTTTGTAGTTTTCAATACACCGCTAGTAAAGTAAAATTTAATAAGATTATTTTTAACTAAATTAACTTTGGAAAATCAGTCGAGTTACAATAGTTGAAACCTTAATAGATAATGTTTTTTCTTGCCCTTTGAAATGTGTTTAAGTTGCACTTGAGGTACATACCTCTGAAAATACATAAAGCCACGGTCACACGATGATAGAAAAACAAAATAGTTGCTGAAGTGAATGAACAATCATGCGTGCATGATAATGATGATGGTGTTAGAGTGAATAAGTAGAATATAGTGTGAAAGCAAATATCGTGGAATTTGTACGGTGACAGTAAGGTGTTGCGAAAAATCACTATGTAATACTACCATTCTGAGACCCCAGCTTAAGTTAAATTTATTTTTATTCCCCTTGAAATTCAAGTTAATGAAACTCGACTGTACACAAATATTTTTTCTACATCAATTAAAATAAAATTGAATTAAATATAACAATACAGTTTTAATTACTTTACAAATATTAAGATTGCATTTTACACAAACAGATTGATCTATGTTTGATGCACACAAGATACAACTATAGTTATTGACTTCACACAACTTGTAGAAACAGTTCTGTAAAAAGAAAATATAAACACAAGCATTGATTATTTACATAATCGGTAAGAAATAATTATTTATTGTTGCAAAAATTACATGTTCATTATTATTCTAAAGCATAAAAACTAAAAAATAAAAATTGCATAAAAAACATTTAATAACTATTTAAATAATTAATAACTCTGTGAAATGAGCTATATAGAAAGTAAAATAAAACGAAACAAGGATTGACAAATAATTTGACAGTTTTTGAATTACCTATCAGGAAAAACAATTTTAATAATTATGCAATTATATAATAATCTGAAATACCTAAAAGCTACTAGATATAAGTATTATGTACTAAACAATAATTATTTTAATACATACAGTTAGTAGATACAGTAGAATGCCGATTATCCTGACTACGTAATTTTTGTCAGGGATAGTCCAAATACACAAAAATTTGGATAGTTAAAATAACACATTAAAAGAAAAAGGTGGGCAAGTGGGTACACTATTCTGCAGCTGTACATTAGGTGTTGGGTGAGTCACTGTGATGAATGAGTAAATATATTAAATTTGAATCAATAACATAAAATTATGGTACACGGAAAAACGGTCAGCCTATAGGTATTACTAACTACCAAGTATATTTAATGATACTATTGCTATTAAAGTAATTTTTATTTACTATTAGACATTAGTAATCAGGTAGGTTGAATTAATTTTTTTTTCTGAAAAAACTGCATTTGATAATGTCACAGTGTATGAAACATAATATTAAACTTTTAAAGTTACAAGAACACGCAAATAATTTTTTTTAAATTACAAAAAAATAATTAAAATTGTGCCTTTTTTATGTTACTTTCCAGGAAATGTCTTATGTTTATCGTTGAAAAACTAAGAGGATTAACTATTACATTTTCAAAAATTAGCAGTGAAAAGCAAAATTAAATTTCAAACTGAAAAATGATTTTTAAATTTTTGCAGTTTTGACGAATGTCACGGCTAAATTTAATTAATTTAACCCGTCATTGCTCACACGTGAGAATTTCCCTCACATAGTTTTTAGGTTTTTAACCACTGGCTTGTGTGTTGTTGTATTTTTCCCAAATTCATAGTACCTTTAACTATTTAAAAATAGATTTATCAGTTGACTGGCACAATTGCGTTCCGATAGCGACACCTATTGAAATCCGAATTGAACTAGTCGCGTTTTGTGAGCGAATCCCTCTACGCGCGAGTAACAGCGTTTGAATTTTGCGTTCATATGGTTCATACGGTTCACATTTCATAGCACAAAAGTCAGTATAATTATTTTCATTTTTTTTTCAATATATTAATAAAGAATATTCAAAATTGGTTTATTTTATGATTTATCGATCATTTGTTCATAAAATATTACATTTATGGTAAAATATACTAGGTGAGCGAATCGAGTAACAGTGTCCAAATTAAACACGCGAGCAATGACGGGTTAAAAAAAGTCAACATATCATTTAAGAAAATGGTTATATAAATATTTGGTGAACATTTTAAGTTAGTTTTTGAGTTAGTCCAAAAACATTAAGTTGATTTTGCCCAAATTGGTTTTGTGTAATTTTTCTTTTTGATTCCTTAAAGTACCAACTATGTACAACTCACTTATGCCAGGTGACATGAAAAATGTATTCAATGTTCAATACAATTTAATGAACCAATCGTGGGTTTAAGGAACTATTAGCACACCATTAATTGATTAGTTAAAAGTATAGTAATTGTTCATGCAACATGTCACTTTAACTGCAACAAACTGAATAGTATTTGATTCCTTGCCTTACTTTTTATTTTACTCATCCAGATAATTGGATGTCTGGTTGATTTTTAAATTTAGATGATTGGCGTTCTACTGTACCATTTTTTTAAAAATAAAACTTACATGGCAACACAGGAATAGATAACTTTGATGAACCATTATTATTTTTTTCAAAATAATATAATTTAAGAGATCATGGTTACAAATTGCACATTCAACTTTACTGTTCAAAATGTCTTCAACAACTAATAAAATAAAATAAACTGTAGTAAAAAGTAATGATTCATAAATAAAAAATAACTAATTGTTAAGTTAAATCAGTAAGTATATGGTGGTATATAATTATGTTTTCTTTAACCAATGGAATATTTATATCAAAGGTTGATACTAAAAACATCCCCATCTTGCTGATTCTCAAGCTGATTCTTTTTCAGAATTTTTCTTAACATAAATTTAATATATTTAAAATACCTATAGGTAACAACAATATAATTCAAATAATTGACATGGATAGGTAATATTGTAAAGTTTACAGAATAGCAAACGAGAATCCATCAATTATTTATTATGGGATTTTGTTTACTGCAACGTTATCTTTGTTACATGTTACTGTTTTTAAGATTAAACCGATATGTAAATTAGTGGTAAGATTATTATCCATCATTTGTACTGGGCTTGTTCAGTTTTCCAATAAATAATATTATGCAACACATTATTTATTAGCAAGACTTTAAGTTATTATTTTAATATTCAAATTGTAAATATAATTAAGATTTTAATTTATTTATAAAAATGAACGACTACTATAACCAAGCCTTACTATTAAAATGCGAATGGATAGGTACTATATTATATTGCCACAGACTTTTTATATTAAAATATTATAATTTGATACAGATTGTTTATTACTTATAAAAAAATTTTAAAAATGTATTCATTTAAAACAATATAGGTACATAATATATTATGTACATTATTTTAATATACCACTGTCTATTAAAAAACTATAAAAATATTAATTATTTCCTATAGGTAGCCCGCTGTAAGTACCTTTAAGGCTAAAGTTATAACATTAACATAGTATTATTATAATATTCTTTTAGACAATGTTGCATTTACGATTTACCTCCAAAATGTTGTTGGCGGAATTGTATTTCATCGTTATTGGGATAAACGGTTTCCATGTCGATGGATTGGAAGAACTTGGACGCTAATCAACACCGCAAATGACAAAGCTTCCCAACAACTAATTCATTGAGAAAATGAAAGCTGTAATAACATCCAAACGAACTAAGCACGTGCCCGCAGGTGTCGGATGAACTCGTGAACAATCGAATAATGACAACTGACGTCTGACGCGTCTTCGCTGTCTTCAGTCTTCACGACTGGGCAAATATGAAACACACAAATACACAAACACAAAGAGTACTTTAGAGTATTAGTAAAACATTACATTACAATGATATCAAGACGGAGGAACAGTCGCATGCTCTCACCAGTCACCACACGGTTAATCAGGTGTGTCTGTTCGACAAAGTGTTGAACAAGACGTCATAACGATTGGTTTCCACTTTCCCCTTTCAAGGGAATATTTAATATTGTAATATTATTGTACTATTCTTACTATTCTAGCTGAAATTAAATATTTAATTCGTGTACCCACGTCTTATAAACACTAGTTTATTGGACCCTTGGATCTTGATTTATAATATACGATCTAAGATTAGATCAGTCGTGATTACATAACGGATAATATTGTTATTATTAACATATAACCAGGGATGTAACACTGTATAAATAGACCGAATCGGACGATACTAATTATAGTATCATTTTAGTATTTACCACGGATATAGAATATAAATATATAATAATAGCCATTTGGGTATGTTAACATTACTACATGTTTTATAAATCAGAATGAAAAAATCAAAATTTTGAACGAAGACTTTTGTTTTACAATATATTATCTGGAATATTTTAAAATCTATTATATTATTAATTTCAATATTTTATTGTTTCATTATTCCATGTTTAAATGGACTAAAATGAAATATCTATTTATGATATTTATCCATGTACAATATTAGAAAATAATAAATGTATAATACTAATTGGTATAGTCATATGAGTATAATAGTATGTCAAGGCGGATTGAATTTTAATTTTTAATAATCCATCTTTCGGTTTCGTACTACAAAACAATTATTATTAAGACTTACTTAGTTTTAGGGGCAGCTTAAATAAACGAGTAAGCTTGGTAACTCTGGACCAGGGCCCTAGGCTCCTAGTATAGTAAAAAGCACGAACTAAGATATAAGTATAATATAAGTATATCTTAGTCCGTGGTAAAAAGTAATGTTCAGAGTGCTGACGGCGATGTAGACAAGATAAGGCGACACCACAGAATTATGTTATTCTTTCACCGCTTTCGTATCTTTGAATGGTATGATATTGACACAAAAAATCACAACAGTTTGGCATTTCAGAATTTATCACCTAAATACACCACCATTCGCGAGGAGGCCGACTCTTATGCGAGTCGTAGTGGAGATGTACATTTAAATTGTATTTGAGTGTATAGACTGTTGTTCAAATGTCAATAATCTGCATGCCATCATAATATAATATTGTATGTTATAATGTATAGATTATTAAAATAAACGTGCAAATCGTGCAATGTCTGGAATCATGTACCAATTACTATGTAAAAATCGTAATAATTTTGCATGGCACGCAGCCTGCATATCGTACAAATTTATTTATTTAAATAAAATGTACACTTATTGTATTAGTTTTTCGAACTTATTTTAGGTACCCCATTGAAATATTTGATGATTAGATTAGAGTTCCCAGCCAGATGTTTTTGGCGCACTTCCTCTAGGAGTGATTTCATATTATTTTGTTGCATTTTTGTAAGATCAGGAGATTTGTCAAAACATTTTTCCACTTATCAAGGGAATACAATTTAGATTTAAATTTTTGTATATCTAATACATTTGTTTCATTTTCGAATTATAGTAGTGATGGTTGTGTAGCTGTACTAGTAGCTCCAAAATACGTTTCGCATGAATGATGTTAATGCTTAAATTTAAGTCAGGTAACAGCTCATTTGAGATTACCAATTCATCGTTATCTACTTCATTAGGCAATTCAACTATATTCAAAATAATATCATTTCTACTTTTTAGAATTCTATGGTTGTGCTCCTATAAGATAGTCTCTTCGGGTCACAGGTTTTTTACTAAGTTTTTTTATTTAAAGTAGAAAATGTTGTTTCATACTTCAAAAGTTTATCATTAATAGATATAAACTTGGCATCATGGGATGACTATATTGCCTTAAATTTACTCATTGTGTCGGGTAAAGTAAACTCATTTTTTAACCTAACCTTTTGTAGTAGATGAAGATGAAGTTGGCTTATTTCCAACGGAGGGTACCAGTTTTGGTTTTAAGGGGCATCTTTAAAAGTTTTATTGAATATTTTGAAGAAAAACAGCACGTTTACATATGTTTATGTATGTTTAGTAGACGTAGATAAATAATATTACCGAATAGTGTGTTACTCGAGGCACACATGTACCTAATTAAAGTTTATTAAACTTAGAACTGCAATAGATATAATCGAACAAACACACGATAAAACCAGTAGATATTTTGCACAATATGTGTTATTATGTCATATTATAAGATAATATTATATTGTACGAATTAAAAACGCAACACATTCTTATTCGTACGAATGACCGAGCTGTGCTCATATTTATATCAAATATTATTATTGTTATTAATGTTTTTATTGATCAGGATTCAGGAGTAAATAAACATTGCCCATTGGAAACACATTGGCGCAAATAGGTATCCTCAAAAGTCAGTACTTATGAGTTATGCTTATGACCATGCATATACAGAAAAGAGTTCCTTTGATCCGGACTTTATGGGATCGGACTCTATCCGGATTATATAAAATGACGTTTTTTCGTGGGTATTTCCTTGAAAATCATATCTAGGATTAATATATACGATATGCCTAATATACCTCTCGAATCGGACGAGTATTAAATCGTGTAGAAGTAAAAGACATTAGTCTTGGAATAGCAAATAACCCTTTTAGTGAGACTTTGCAACTGAATTTTTAAAGAACAACTCAAATATACGAACATAACGTAACTCCGGTCTCCGGACCTGATAACACAGGAGGAGTGGATCATTTTTTGTAATTGTACGATACGTCGATACTCCTTAAGACTTAAGTCTTAGATTTCTCAACATAAGTTTAGAACATCTTAGGTATAATATTTTTATCCCCATTGAGTTTGTCCGTCCATCAATTAGTTACCAATAGGTAGGAACATAATTTCGATTATTGATATTAAAGATTATTTATTTATTAGATTTATTTATTGCGTATGTCTCATGGTTGCTGTACTTATTGTGCATACCTATTGGCTATTACCTATATGGCTATATACCTAATTACAACTGTTTGTAAGATGTTTTATTATACGATTATTGATAATATTAAGATGGTTAAGATGGTACTTATTGTATAAGTACCCAGTAGGTAACCAGCAGGTACCTCTTTAATATAGATTTATATTATCCATAATATACTACTAAGGTTACCAAATTATATTTACATTAAATTTGAAATTATAGTTTATTGCATTATACCTAATTTCTAATACGTTAGGAAACCGGGAAGTGCTGCTCGCAGAAGCTTTCTAAACATGTAGGACGTATGACATAACGTAATATCTTCAAAATATTTTCCAAAAGTCTGGAAATAATAATTATGAGTGTCTTACAATAAAAATCGACCTGCACTATAACAATATATATTTATATACATTGAATTAGATAGGAAACATTTTTCACAACATATAACGATGAATAATGAATATTTTTAAAGTTTACTATTAATATTTGTGGCTGTAGCCCATAAGCGCAAAATATGACCCAAACGCAACCCAAAAGCGCAAAAACAAATAACCCAAAAGCGCAAAAAAAATTACCTTTTTAATAACCCATAAGCGCAAATCAAATTTATAAAAAAAAAAGGGTATTTAATTAAAAGTTTAGTTATTATTAATATTAAATTAAACATTAACACTTTAACACTTTAACAGTGATATTAATTAGTTCAAAAAAATCAAAAAACCAGTAAATCCTGTTGAAACAGATGAAATATAATTTTTAAATACAAATATTGACGGAATATTTTTCTAATCATTTAAAAAAAATTCAGAAAAATGTTAAAAACAAAGGGATAAACGATAAGATACAGACAAATGCAATAACCGTCGCGATGCGTTGCTGCAATCTGTCGTGGGCCGCGTACAGGCGTACCTATACATGGAAAGCGTAGAGCATCACGCTTTAGGTCAGTAAAATATTGTATCAAACAATTCAATTTTCTTTTGCGCTTTTATCCCACTGCCAAGGTACAAAAGCGCAAATTCATTTTGCGCTTTTGAGCCATCGAAAAAAAAGGTTGATTTGCGCTTTCGGGTTTCACCGATATTTGTCGACTCCAGTATGGTCTAGTGGCTAGGATACCTGGCTCTCACCCAGGAGGCTCGGGTTCGATTCCCGGTACCGGAATATACTTTTGGTATTTTTAAATTCCATCAAAGCGTCTTTCGAACAGCACAAGATAAAAATATAAACCACAGTATACCATTATCTGTTAATTAAAAATAATGTTTTTTTTTTTTATATAAATATATATAATAATAATAACATTTATTTAAATCCCATGCACTAGGTAATAAATTAGTAAATATAAAATTATGTTGTTTCAATAACATTTTATGGAGTGTTGACATACTACTAAAGTATATAGTATAATATTCTCTATTGGTGTTTAAGAAACATAAAAATTTATGTTTTCATAAATATTTAAATAGAAAATAATTTGCACATTTTCGTGATTTTAAAACGAATTTTCAAGTAAGCGCGTCATTTGTCACTTGTCATCTATAGTTAGTATTTTCAATAACGTATTATGATCGACTTAAAGTAAACATCTACCTATCCCACCTCCTTAAACTATACTTAAAATATATAAAATTATGATAGCCATAATGAATCATAACTTTTAATTATATAATGTAAGTGTTAAATAAATTATTAATACCACAATTGTCGGTCTCCACTTCAACGATTTGTCTTAATATACATTATTAAAAATATGACTAAGCAAATAATTTATTGGCCGTTCGTATATACACATCACATTAAAAAAATTAATTTTCAATAGGTTAGAATCATACCTCAATCGTGCAAATCTGAAAAAATCTGAAACACTAATAGTATAATATTTCTAATAACCTAATAAATTTGTGAATAAAAAATACATAGTCAACTATTATGAGTGTACGATCAATATTAAATACTTTTAACCAGTTTTTTTTGATCTGGGGTTTAGGTAGTATAAGCTACAATCAAAGCAAACTAAATACGGCAATCATGTTCAGTATCTTGCGATGTACGACAATTTTTTGTGGATTAAAAACAATTTACGACTCAAACCGCCATTGGGTAAACAATATTTAATTTAATTTGATTTTAATTGTTTCAAACCATATGACTAATTAGTAATTGGAGCATTCACACAAACATTTAACATTTTTAATTTCTCACCGAGTTACAATTATTATCCTTATAATATAATAAATAAATCTTATTACCTATGGTTGTATCCATTATTTTTCAGGTACACTAAATTCCATAAATTCTCATATTTTTGGACTACATGGTGAAATACAAAAAAATATTATTACAATAAGCTTCAATAGCTTCATACTTAATTTACTTTATATGACCTGTCAAAGTTGTCGAAGATGATAACGAAGGCCAAATAATAACAAGTTTATATAATTTACAATATACCAACCATTGAATTTAATTAAGTTTTCATTTCCTCAAATCGTTAAAACGCCCATATATATATTCATATTATATCAATAAAAAAAAAAAATTTAATGGGACAATGTCGGCTACGAAATCATGTTTATAATATCATTAACTCATTATATTAATTCATTAAAAGTTTCGTGATTGTATATTTGTATCTGAACAAATATGGCCTAGGAAATCATGTTTATGGTACCATTAACTCACTCACTATATATTAATTCTTTAAATGTTTAGCGATTGCTTCTAGTTTGTATAATATATTTGAATATGTATCTTATTAAATAATATTTTCTACTATATATTATAATAATAAAATAATATAATATTTTTACAGATCATACATATTGATCCAAACTTATTTGACGTTACATCGTTAGTAATGATTAGTTGCTATGAGATGATGATCATTGGGCGATTCTTATGCAATGGGTGGCGACTATTTTATGATAATAAACTGTCTGTGATATTGATTAAACTTGAAGGAATTCATGATAAATTGATACGTCTGAAAGCTCTCAGGATTGGCTCGCATTGGCTTTTCAACTTTGGTATTCTTGTCCATTTTATATGTTATAATATGAGTCCATTATACTACATGATATATAAATCCGAACGCATACGGCAGAAAACTGTAGACTTTTATATATCTCTGGTAATCATCAACATCTAAAAATATTTAAATAATAATTATGTGCATACCAAAAAGTTAATTATTCGTTCTTCATTTCTCGATATTATTGAGACCCTGCAGTCTTAAATATAATTTCTAAACACATTGAATTGAAATTCGATAGTATCATAAATATTTTTTTTTAGATCTCTGTGGTGATTTCACGTATTTGTGAATGCGTTGCGTTTTATGAATACATGCTACTTATATCATACATAAAGTGGATTGTATACATTATAAATGAACAAATTCCGAAAATTATTTCAACCATAAGTACTTTCAGAGACTTGTATTTGGAAGCAATAGAATGTTTAAAAGATATAAATCGATCAATATATGGCTTGCCTGTCATAATGAGCTGTATTGCAGGAAATGTGGGTTCTATAATTTTATCATTATTCTACAGATTTCTATTTACTGAAGACGACACTGTAGATGTTGCCCGTGTAATTATGGAAGCTGATACAATAATTATAAAAATGATCAATATCATACTCTTATATGGAATTGGTCACGCCACAGCAAAAGAGGTTTTTATGATAAAATACTCTATATTAACACTCTATATTATACAACTCTTGTTTATTAAGTCCACAATATTAACATAATACTTGAAGACTATATTAACACTAATAATGCTTACATCATAATATGCACCCACCTTCATCCCTCCCAAACCTTCATTATAAAAAGGCCCAGTAAACTGGATCAAATTCATGTCAAACCTTGAAAACAATACAAATTTAAAAATCTCACTGAAAACCACAGATGAAATAGAAAATGCAACACAGAACTTTGTTACCTCAATACAAGCCGCTGTCTTGAACTTTTCCTATACACTCAATCAAAATCACCCAGTTAAAAGAAATCCTTACGAACTGTCTCCCTATACAAAAACACTAATTGCCGAGAAACGTAGATTCCGTTATTTCCGTAGATTCGTCCAATACAATTAAAAAACAAATCAAAATCTACAAATCTGACTCCTTCAAGTCAAAATATCAAACCCTAAATATTATACACGATGGATCCTTGTGGAAAGCCACTAAAAATTTAATGAAAATTAAAAATCATCCTTATCCCCTGAAAGGAGAAGATAGTTCATTAGCTACATCTGACGATGAAAAAGCAAATATTTTCGGTACCCACCTTTCAAATATTTTTACACCACATTCGAATATATCTCCTGAACAAAGCAATCTTAACGAAGTTCTAAATTTTTTAGACAGCCCACTACCAATGTCACTTCCCATGAAACACACATCACCTAGCGAAATAAAATACTTCATACTCAAACTAAAAGATAAAAAATAAATAACAGCGAATGTTTCAAATTTAAAAGTAAAATAATGTTATAATATATACTACTTACCTATGTATTCCTTATTTATTGATTTTTAGATAAATCGAATGAGTCTAGTTTTACATCAACGGTCCATAATTGAAAGAAATCCTAGAATAAAACGTCAGGTATAATTTATTGTATTTATTATTATAGACAAAAGTATTAAGTTCCTAACTAAACGTCTAAACTTACACTACTAAATAATTTATTTATATGGAATAATTATTTTTATTACTTTTTAGATCAAATTTTTTATTCTACGAAGACATCACGAGGATTATCATTTTGTGTTATATGGTATATGTGAGATTAATCTACAACAATTACTTGTCTTAGCAAACAAAGCAATTGCTTATTTAGTTATTCAAATTCTGTTCAAATTGAATAAAAATAAAATAATCGATTAAATGGTATATTCAGTTATCAGTCATTGTTTCTACTTTCTAGAAAACTTATATAATATGTATAGTTAATAAATATTATTTTCAATATTTTTCTTGTCATTATAATTGTGTAATCCCAAAGTCAACGGATAAATATGTATAAATGTATCTGGGTAATACTAAGTATTGTAAAAATGTGATGACTTTTGTATAATTTATTATAGTTGATAAAATCAAATATTAAACAGATATTATTCTCTATCAATTTTGTAATGGACTATGGACCTTAAAAAATAAATAAAAAATGATCCAGCGTAAATGAGTTTTGTCCTGCATATTGAGCGTAGGTCAGAACTCAGAGAGAAAATAAACAGTGAGCTGCCTTCATCATCTTAAGACTTCATTTGTAGCATAAAAAAATATACTTATATATAGGTATATTGTTATGACTGATATATAGCTAGATACAACATTTGTAAGCTTGAGTTGGGATAAATTTCTAAACAGAATCATGATTTATACCTATGTATAATCTAGTGATTTGTCCACCCATTTTATAAATAAAAATGTATAGGCTAAAGTAATTATGTTTAGGATTGTAGACACTCTTTATCAAAATATACATTTTATATAAAATATAATTAAAAATCATTAAGTGTTTTAAAATTATGTTTATGGCTAAAATAATGCAATTATTATAATATCTTTTCATAATAGGTAGCTTTTAAAGGAGCACACAACACAAATAAAAAAATTCTTTAAATTTTTTTTAAATGTTAAATTATTGTAGTTATGGTTATATGAAATGATTTTGTGAAGATACGATGTAAAAAAAAATATGACTAAGAAATATTAGGATATGTAGAGTAGCCGCGTGACGTCACTGGGCAGGAGTCATCGTAATTGCCTATCTTATACGTGTAAAAGTTCCTTGCTTCACACAACGATTTATCAACTTAAACATTTCCTTTTTAAAATTTAATTGACGTATAAATGTGTGGTTTTTTGTGTTTAAGACGATGCAAGAATCATAATTTCAATATGATGTTTAGTTTTTTAAGTATTAAAAATCTTAAAACAGACATTTTGGTTAAACGGCGGACTCGTTTTTCGAACGCAATGCGCCGCTCGCCATAACGTACGGTTTAACCAAAATGTCTTTTTTAAGATTTTTAATATTTAAAAAACTAAACATCGTATTACAATTCTGATACTTGCATCGTCTTAAACACATAAAACCACATATTTACATGTAAATTAAATTGCAAAAATAAAATGTTTAGGTTGATAAATCGTTGTGTGAAGCGAGGAACTTTTACAGGTATAAGATAGGCTATTACGATGACTCCGGCCCAGTGACGTCACACGTCTTTTTTTCAATTGCTCATAACTTATTGAATAATGTGAGTAGAAACGTAAAACCTATACCATTATCCTTAGAATTGAACATTCTTTCAAATAAAAAAAATTATTTTTTGTGTTGTGTGCTCCTTTAAAACATCTGTCAAAATAACAAATTTTGTAGTTAAAATATTCAATTTTAAAATTAAAGGGTTTCACGTCGAAAATAACGACCATAACTTGTTTTTATTCTTAACTTTTTCAAAATTTGATCAGATACTACGGTGACTGCATTTTCAACACTGCGAATCTACATTTTAATTAATTAGGTACATTATTATAGAACCATTGCGATTTTAACTATTTTATTTTATTTTTTACCTGCTGCAGTTTATTTAATTAATAACCGATAATGGTACATTAAACAAGCAGCACAACCTCATCATATACCGAATTAAAGGACTCTCCACCCCCTGCGTTGAACACGTTTAACTTTTAAAGCTCCCGACTGGTCTGCACTGCAGTCAGTATTAGCCATTGAGTGACTGCAAGTATATAACAATATTTGTAATTCGATATTAAAAAACTAGATTTTTCAAAAATATACTCGATGTAAAAATAAAATTATATATATGCTATGTTAAATAAATAATATGGCTTTATTTTTATACGAGTAATTATTATGGTAATATTGGTTTATTGTCTTGGTCGGTTTTGGGAGTTCGTAAAATCATATTATTAGTCGGCAGTCGCTACATAAAAGAACATAATATGAAAAAACTAAAAAGAACTATCGACAAATCTATAGGATCTATTTCGTAGATTTATAAAATTTATATTTAAATATGAAGAACAATTATTACCAGTATTCCACACTAAATTATTGAGCTATTCCAAGTTCTAACTGTAGATGGTCGTTAAGTTCAAAAACACAGAATATATATTGACCACTCAAAAGTACGAGTACCGACTAAATTCAAATGCTGTCAGAAATCACTAATAAAATCTAAGATCGAAGCATTTTTTCTATTACAAAACGTGTACCCGTATACACAAAAAAACTTACGTTCTTGTATAATATTTGATAACGTATTCAAGTTTACATAGTTAATGTGAGTTAAATATTGACAGTTGTATAGGTAGGTATTGTTGTATAATGTATTTAGTATACACTACATACAGTGCCGTCCTAACCACCAATAACGCCCTAGGGCATCAATATTTGATATAAATTATTATAAATTATTTAATGTAGCAATAACTTTGCCAATCAATTCCGCTACTTGTGAAAGGTCATTTTCCGCAATGAGGAGGTTGAAAACATGGATGCGATCAATGATGCTCCAAGAAAGATTTAGCAGTTAAGGGATAATTAATATTGAAAAAGACATCAATATTGATAGCATCACAGTTTTAAATGACTTTGCCAAATCCAACTGCAGAAGAATAAATTTAATATTGTAACCAATTATCTAGTTAATAATAAATATAATATTATGTGCATTAATAAGTAATAATTTTATACTCATAGCTAATAAAAAAAAAAAATAGTAATAGTTTTATTTGGTGTGACATGTGAAAGGGGGGGGGGATTTTTGTTGAATATATTAAAGGGCTTGAGCCCCCGCCAATGTAATTCCCTATTTGCGCCTATGATGCTGTACCGGGCTATCTCCACACGCACTGCATGTGCACAGTGCACACGTATTGGCAACAGTACCGCCGACCAAAAATAAAATGCATAATTTTTGGTTCAAAACATACTTTACGGGAAAAACTCTAGGCATCGTAGAGTGGTCTGATTTGATTAATTTTTTTTGATAATTTTTTACAGTGCCCATTGGACTTCGATTTTTAATTTCGTCACTTAAAACAAACATAATAAAAATAAAAAAATCTTGTGAAAATTGGTCATATTCAAAATCGTATTATTATATGGTTTAGAAATAGAATAGGTTAAAGAATAAAGTTAAAAATGATTGTTTTATACATACCGATACCATCGTCCATTTTGTTAATATAATATTAAATATACATATTATATTAAATCATCAAATATTATTATTGTCATTATTATAACTTTTTTTTTTTATAACTAGGTAATTTTTTTTTCAGGTTAGGTTAGGAATCATTTTTTCACTGTGTAGGAGTAGGAACTAACATACGAAATTTATTTTACAGTGTAAGAACTTGCATGTTGGGTATATCATTTTTTCCATATACTCTAGGAACTAACATTTATAATAGGTCTATAGTAAGAAAATATTATACTATAATATATTATCTAGAACTTAATAATTGATTACATCGCTCTTGAATTTTATTTATTTATGAATTTTCAGTAGATAGGCCGTAGGCTACACAATAAAAAAAATAATGTAAGTTATTTATTTATATAAATAACTTACACCTATACTTAATAATTACTACTAAACTTAAATAAAGAATATTTAATTTAGATATTATATTAGTTATATTATTGTACATTTGTACCTTTATGGATTTCAATAATACTTGGTGATATTGTTTTTTTTATAATATGTAGGTACGTAATTTACAATTTACCACTGTAAATATGCTTATCCGAGCATTCAAATTTAGCTAGTTTATAAATTTAAATTAGTAACCTTTGAATATTATAATTTATAAATATAATATGCCTATTGTAATAAAACTGTACAAAATTCCTTCACGGAATACCTAGAACACTAATTTCAGTTATTACAAATACGATAAAGTTTAAAATGATTGATTTTAAAATGGTGTATTTACAAAATTGGTAATTGGACTTGGACGACACACACGACACACGGCATGCCGCGAGTAATCACTCGATAAGGTACTCGTTTATAATACCCGCATAAATGCATAATATACCTAAACGATTTTTGAGAAGAGTATAATATAATAAGAAATATTAGAAATACATAATATTTGTTTGATTGCTATACCAGCCTTTTCGATTATTCGCTTATTCGATTTTCGACATCCTTACGAGTCAGATCACCAGTTAACAAACCATTTTTTCATTGAAAAAAATATTGAAGAAAGTTTACAAGTAAAGTGTACACTAGTTTTAGTGTAGTGTGAGGGGTGTGATCAGAAATCCGTTTTCAAAACAAACCTATTTGGTGTAGATTAATCAGCTGAATTTATTACAGAATCAACTATTCGTTGATAAGAAATGATAACGATCACCAGTGGTGTTTTGGTAAAAAAACTAGAGGGTATACGTATAGATTTTGCTATATATGTGTATAACAAATGGTATTCTTTTAGAATACTAATAGGTATTTTAATAAAGGTGAGATAAAACTTGAAAAGTTTTATTATGTTGTTATTATTATGCACTTATTTATGACAAGGAATACTAAATAACAATACAAATTATGGCACAATAGTCAATAACTTATAAGTATTCCTTGTATACATTTTACACAGTTGCATAGTTGAATTGCACTATAGCATAGATTTTATAACATACAGATAAGCCAATACACATACCTATAAAATAACAATATTATACAATATATCAATATATATCAACATAAAAAAAATATATTCCTTTGATATATTTAAATTGCAGTAAAGTAAATGGTTCAAAACATTTAAAAAATGTAATAATAATTAAATTATAATAATTTAAAATTTAAATAAATTGTATTTTTTTCTCACTATTTACAAAATATGTTAAATAAGCTGACCCTAAAACTATTCTCAAATATACAAAAAAAACTTTTTACTGTTAACTCAATGTTGAATAAATTGTCCACATATTTTTCTTTAATAAGTCTGCATAGGTATATTCAGAATCTGTGGTGGTTTTATTGGGAGAGTACATTGGTCTGAATTCCTAAAATTCACCATGTTTAGGTTGTGAATAAGTTTTATCCTCAGTTTTAAAATTGAAAATTAAAAAAAAAATTTAATTATTGGCAAATTGAGTAAAAACAAACTAAAAATGATTTTTGAATTATAATTTGTAAATTGAGTAAATTAAAATCTGTTTGTTGAATAAATTAAATAAAACAGGTACAGCCATGTAAAGTAAAGTACCAACAGCCCATGTACAGTCAAGTAAAAAAAATGTCTTTTGTATTCGTAAAGTTAATTAATATTAATTAATTAAATTAACAAAAAAAATTAATAATTTGTATATATTACTACAGTAGGTAGTACAGTAGGTAATATTTTGACTTAAATAATTGAAATGTGAAGTGATATCTATTAAGTATTAACTCATTAACTTAAATTCTACTAAACGGTTTTAATTTACCAATTGTGTCAGCTAAGGGCTACTTGTCGTAGGTTTTGATGTGGATGCGATAGATGACACTAATCGAGCATCTACTTCTTTAGACGATACCTAAATAGAGCACAAGTAAACGAATTACAAAAATAAAGATTATTTAAAATGTACTACCTTATTAATTTTTATAGGTACTTATTACCTCAACATTTTCTAGACGAATTTTTTTATTTGTATTTGTAGAAAAATAAGAAAATAAAGCGTTTTTTTTCTTTTGGGCGTGTAGAATCCATACTGTCAACACTTAACAATTCACTTCACAAGCCACAAAAAAAAAAAAAAATTATAAGAAACAAAATGTAAAATTAATAAGAATAATAATGGAAGACGAGCAATATGCAGCACGAAGTTATTACTCGGAATAGCACGCGCCACACTATCAAGTATAATATTCTTGTATAGAAATGTCAACAGCCTAAAGATTTTAAGATTTTAACCTAAAGATGTTGCTAATTATTATAGCGTGGCTGGAACACGAATTTCGTTTTAGATCACGAAAATTTAATACTATTTTGTTAATGTATATGGTATATTACAGTGGCGGCCCAAGATACGGGCGAACCGGGCAGTTGCCTGGGGCGCTACTTTTTTAAGGGAGCTTTTAATATACGAATATTTTATAAATTTTAGTGTAATATTTATTCAAATTGAGTATATTGACAATATTATAGCTAAATGACTAAATTATCCACGACAGAATATTCTGTTACATAATTTTTTTTTATAGATTTTACTTCACTTTCCAGTTTTTATTATTATATTACAAATAATTAAAAAATAATATAGGTACAATAATATATAATCATTAAGTCGGGAAAACCAAAAAAGTACCTATGTGTTACAGCCGATACGTCTGAGATATAAGATAGTCGCTATTGGACTAGATTAAATGTACTGGCTAAATTGAGATTGTAAGATCATTATACTCTAAAAAAGATAGCTGTCCATTGGAAATCTTAACATTTATTAATGATAACAAATTACAAGATACCTTACCAAACTTATGGGTTGCTTTAAGAATTATGATGACAATTCCTGTAACTACTGCAAGCTGCGAGAGAAGTTTCAGCAAATTGAAGTTAGTAAAAACGTACTTGAGAGCAACAATGACAGAAGAACGTCTCAACAATTTAGCATTAACCAGTATAGAAAATGATATAGTTTCTAAATTAGATCTAAACGAAGCAATACAACATTTTGCTGATTTAAAATCTAGAAAAAAATGTTTATTTAAAAAAAATTATTATTAATAATATCTATTATATTATATTGTATACGATTAAAGAAATAATCTGAATACATATTAATTATAAACAATTAAAATAAATTGTATCCAAATAAGTTTTGCAATTCTTTACCTCTCCATTAATATAAGAATTTAAAACAAAATATGTAGGTGAGTATAAAAAGTATTAAATGTACTATAGAGCATTTGATTAAGGGAGCCTTTAAAAAAATTGCCCGAAGCGTCAAAATACCTTGGGCCGGCACTGGGTATATATGTATATTAGTATAGGTTATTACTTATTATTGGTTAAGGTACTATATTTAATTCTAGTGGTTTTACAATGGTGTTTATTTATTATTTTTTTTCCTTATATCTTGTATAAACAATTTCTATCAGAAGTAGTGCTTCGATTTCAACATATAGCACCTACCTTATCTTTTAGAAAATTGGATCAAGATGGCACTTTAAAGAGATCATTTTTCGAATTTAACAATAGTTATTTAATGCCACGTGAAAAACCACCAAAAAATTACGAAAAAACGCTATAAAAATGGGATTTTAATTTCTAACGCTTTGTTTATGACCATATAAACGAATAAAGCATTATTCAATTATAATATTATAATATTAATTCAACTTACATGATATAATAAATAATTACAATATAAAATATCCAGACTGACAAACCGTCTCCGCTCAGAATCGTTTTTCTTATACAATGATATTATGTCATTGAATTCAAGTTTAATACAATCCATTATACAATGACTCACCTAGTACCTACTGTATAACAGAGCGACATATACTTACCAGATTTTTATGTATTAGAATACTAGGATAGGTATTGAAGCAACGAAAATATTTTAATTCTACGAATAACAATTAACAATATAAAAATGTGGGTAAGTGGATGTCGTTCTGCTGTACAGTAGGTTACAAGCGGGTGATGTTAAATTTGAACGCAATGATATAAAACCATTGTGCAGGAATAACTGTTCAGAGGGAAGACGGACTGTCAGCCTTGAGCCTATAATATTACCATGTACTAAGTAGGTATATTTTATGATATTATTGTGATTAAAGTAATTAATAATTGTATTATTAGGCATTAGTATTTGAAAATGTAATTTTGTGTATTAAATATAATAATACACTATAAAAGTGTCATATATACACGAGTAATATTTTTAAACTAAAACAAAATAACTAAAATCGTTATTCTTAGTTTTAACTTTTAATATGTACCTTCATCGAAATTTGATTTTAAAATTTCTGTAAAAATAACTATGTTTTTATATCATTTATATATCTTTGGTTATATAGTATGAATTATTTATTAGAATCCTTGTTTTAAATGTTCAATACTTAGCTATAAAAATTGAATATTTTATATTTTTATAACTGGGTACAATAATGGATATTGTAAAAATTTGAAGTTTAAATACTTATAAAAAAAAATTGTTCTTATGCATTAGCATTTTAAATATTTTTCTACTGTTATTTTAACAATATATCAGGGATCTTGCTTTAAATTTTCAAGCTTTTTAACACAACGAATAAAATTGTATGGACATATTATATAGAAAAAAAATTGAAAAAAAATTGAAAACTGTAGATGTCCGTAAGCAGCTAAAAAAAACAATTCAAAATATTTTGAAAGTGTATGGTCATGGAAAATGATAGTATAAATATTCAGTGAAAATGTCATGTATCTACATTCTACAGTAATTAGTTTTAGAGTTACACCAAAAAACAAAATCAATTTTGGGTAGAAATTTCCATTTTTCCTTACATTGTATTTTGTTTTTTTCCTGCGCTTTTTAAAACTGTTGAAAATTTTAAATTTCAACCCCTCCAATTCACCAACTATAGATTTACTTTCTCATCGATCAAGTTACTGTTGAAGAAAATCGAAGCAGTTTTACGGCCCTAAGCCCCAGTGGGGCCAAACACGAGTATCAACTGGGGAACGTTCCTCAGAACTGTTTATGAGTGGGCTAGGTGGGTGGGGGTGGGTGGTGAAAACTGAAAACTAAAAAATACATACATCATTGTAAAATCAAATGGTAAATAGTATTTCTATAACAAACAATTATGTATGCTACTAGATAGCGCTAATGTCGCATTAGCAAATTCCGGATATTTACGGTCCGTGATATATTTACGAAGCATGTATTTTTGCATTCCGGGATTTTACGGTCCGGTAATTTAAGGTCCGGGACATTAGTACATTACAGTCCGTGATATTATGGTTCAATATTTTTGAATTCCGTAAATTCACGGTCCGTATATTTACGTTTCGTGGGTTTTTTTTTCCGGATTTTTACGGTCCGCCTTATTATTTCCCTGACATTTACGGTGCCCCATAGACCTTCGACCATAGATAAGTATATATAAGCTTAAATGCATGATAGAAATAACTATAAACTAGTTATTTCTATCATGAGAAAAGATATAACAGTCAACATTGAAAATTGTACATTTGTATTTTGTACAAGACGTTAATAAGTGATGTTTATTTACAGAACTCAATCGAACTATCTCATTTATTTTTAGAATGGGTAAAATTGATAATGAATTATTATTGAATACCATGAACTAAGATATACAGGACTGGACACTGTTGTGTGGGCGGGTATGAGGGGTACGGTCAGTAAATGTTACGCCGCTCCTTTAAGTGGATCTGGCGCAATCTAAGAGAATAACTTGGCAATCTAATTAAAACAAAATTTGCATGCTACAAATACATATTATTTCAAAAATAAAACATAAATATGTTTATTTTAACACATTATAATAGCATTCTATACTGTACATGCTTTAAGCATACTGTTTTAAATTTTGTATATCGTTATTACCTTCGTAAAAAATTTAAAAATGGTTAACGACTGTTCTGTGCTATTGTGTAAAAGTCGAAAGCACATTAAAAATACTCGATATTTCAAGCTCCGAAAAATAAACATACTTCTGAAATATGGTCTAAAAGTTTATCACAAACAAACTACTGTCAAATATTTGTGTGAACTCCACTTTACTAATGATGATTTTATAAGGAGTTATTTTGGTAGTTGTAATAGGTATGCTAGTATTAAACAGAGGTAACTGTGTAACTGTCTGGTATTACATTATTTGAATAATTATAATAATTGTTAATCCCTACCACTGTTTATTCTAATTTGTTTGGTAATAAAATAATATTAAATTAATTTTTTTCTTTTAGTTCAAGTTCAACAGATAATAATGTTTCATTTTCTTCATCTGATAGTGATTCCACTGTCTGCTACTAAGCCTAGGCTAAAAAAATGCTATTCCTTCAATTTTTGAAATAAATGGTTAGTGTAATGATTTAATTACATGGATATATGTATATAATATAAAAAAATATATCTATTCAATTCATCTTATTTTTAGATCAACATATTATTGCTACTAGTAATTCCCTAAGTGTTGGCTTTTATAACATACCTTCAACATCAAATAGTAACTATTATTGTTCTGATATACTACAATCGTCTATGTATGAGGTACCTAAATTAAATAATAATTAAAATATTTAACTACTTAACCTTACAAACCTAATTATATTAAGAGTTTCTTAAAATGAGAAAAAATAAACTAAGGTATGAATGTATTAAGTATTTCTAATCTAAGATTTCTTTTTAGTCTTTACCACTTCAACCATCTTGTAGAAAACAACTTAAGTGGTCTCCGAAAAATGAAATTTTGCCAGAACTATTGCCATATCCATAAAATGACGAAGTAATATTAAATAAATATAAAATAGTTTCCCTCCACTAAAAAAAAAGAACCCAAAAATACTAAATAAATATTAAACTATCTGTTTTTACTTTTTTTATTGGTCTCCAATATCTGGCTTGTTTAATTCCTATGATGATTTTGTGAAAAATTACAAACATATAGTTTTACCTATTTTTAGTTTAAATATATAGTATGATAAATATTTTAAATAATTTTCGCACCTTTTTTTATTTGCAGTTTATATATTTTATAACCATTTAACAAATGATTAAAATTTAAAAGTTAGAACACCTATAACACTATATCAAAAATACATAGTTTATTAAGGAATAATATTATTCTTTATACTATGCACTAGATGTTAATGATGTGCGTCGTTACTCGTTACTTAGTATTACTAAGTAATAACATTAACAAATTAATTCGTCACCAGATAGCGTAGATTCCACTTAAAGGAGTAATGCGTAACATTGTCTGACCGGCTGATAAGGCTCTGTGTCCAGTCCTGCATATCTTATACTCTATTCGCCGTAAGTTGACCCACTCGCTGGACGAAAACCGGTCGTGGCTGCGCAGGCCACCGCGTCTTCGGAGCGCTAGTGTTGGTCATTGCCACCGCACCTGGCGTATACGTAGTGAATAGTGATTTGATTATCTTAACGACGTATCGACTATCGACACTATCTCCGCGAACGAGCGCAATAGATTAATTAGTAACAAATAACAATTATTTTGTAAAACATTCTGTATGCACGGCGGCAGCTGCCTACTACGACGAGCACCGTCGGTTGCCGAACACAACTGACCAATCATAGACCACCGTTCTACAACGTGGGGGGTCTGAACTCTGAACGTTCCGGCGGCTCAGTATGCATGCGCGCAAGTGGGTCAACTTACGGCGAATAGAGTATAGTTCATGTTGAATACTAGTATTTATAATCAATGATACCTATAAATATTATATCTTTGGGCAATAAACTAATAATAGTCATCATAATTCACAGTCAGTCACAGATTATTAGATTGATATTGATATGTTTATATTATTGAAGGCATATAATAAACAATTTGATATTAATTTTCGATATTACAGTATAAAAAGTTAATATCTAAAATGAAAACACCGAATTTTTCTTTTTATTATTAATTTTATGACGCCTCCTAAATTCACAATACTTTGGACGCCCTAGGGCACTTGCCCCATTTGCCCCCCCCCCTTCTTTGGGACGGCTATGACTACATAATATGACAAGCCACAAGCAAATCGAGCAGTAAAATTTGATCTAATATAGATCAAATTTATGAGATAAAATGTTCATAGTCTTATAACAATATCGATAAATGTTTATAATGAAGATGACCGCCGACTGCGTTATTATTATTATTACACTTATACATTATCATTTATCAGTTGTCCACTTTGGTCTTTGGTGTACCATGAGCCATGAGGGTAGATTGGGTAGAAGGTGTATCATTTCATTATGACGATTGTTCGGATACTTGCGTTGGCTGCAGCATAAATAATTTCATATTTTTTATAACAAGTTTAATGTTAACCGTAGAATGGTTAAGCAGGGATAAAGAACCACGAATGCTACTGTTAAGAAATCAAATTTTCACCCAAGAAATTCGTATTTATTTTATCGATACGAACATATTATAATATTAAAATGAATTATGTTTTAAAAACATGAAAAAAGGGTAAGTGGATGTCGCTCTGGTGTACATTGGGTGTCTAAGAAGTCGCTCTAATGGATGGTATTAAATTTGAATTCAATGATAAAATATCAATATATCATTATACATATATGAAAAACGATTCGGAGCCGAGACGGTACGTGAGTACGATTTTTATATACATTGTAATTACTTCATATTAATACGGTAGCTGAGAAGTTGAGCTCAGGCAAAGCCCTGACCACCCTTTTGGATGATATGATCGAAACTGCGGGTCGTGAAATGAAATCGGAGCAGATGGCCAGTGGGGTGATTGCAGCAGTAAAATCATATTGCATTCTTCCGAGGCGCCCGGGCAGTGTGTATAATGTTGAATGTTGATGCTTCACAACCGGCGCCGGCTGCAGATAAACGGGAGATTAGGGTACGGTCAGACTTTATCCGATTTCGGCCGAACTATATTCGGCCGAAATCTTCGAAATTTTCGGATCAAAATTCGGCGGTCACATTTGATCCGTATTCGTCCGAAAAATAAATTAATCCGATAATTATTAAATACCTATGCATCATAGACGTGCATGTTTCAGTTGTGGTTTACATTTTTGTCAGGATGGACGTCTGTGACCACATTTACTTGTTAGAAACAAGCCCTATTTTAAAGTACTTACTGTTACAAGAAGAAAAAAAAGTTTGGGTGAATACAATATATGAAGATAGAGAAAGATTTGGTGAATTCCATACTCTTTTCCCTAAACTCCTGGAACAACCAGTAAAATTTTATGAATATTTAAGAATGACACCGAATACTTTTTTCTATATTCTTGAGAAAATTCGTTTCCAGCTCCAAAAATATTCAAACTTCCGAATTTGTATTACACCTGAAGAAAGACTAGTAGTTACATTAAGGTAAGTGGGATATTTTGTATTGTAAATGTGTATATAGTGAGTAACAATATAACATTTTATATTATGTAATGTGTTATAATATTTTATTATAAAAACATAGTACTTTAAAAGTAAAGTTCTTAAAAAATATACTTAGTACTTTTGTAACAAAAAAAAATCATAAGTACACCTCTTTCAAACGAAAAATTATGTGTAAATAAAATATGTATGAATAAATGTATAATACTGAAAAAATAACATAATAATTACTTATTGTATAAGAAAAATTAATAAAATGAGCGTTCCTAAACTTGAAAACGTAAAATTATATTCTAACACTATTCAAAAAATATGTTGTAGAAAAAAAACGATTTACTTACTTCAATAAGAGATAAATTATAAAATAATATAAAACATTAAAAGATAACAATAACTATGAACACTTAATAATATGTAGAACTAGCTGTGGCAAAAGTTTGATTTGGTTCTTGAGTATAACTTGCAATGAATTGGTTAGAATCATTATGTATATTAGAACATGCTTGGCTCGATTCTTCGGAACGTGTTGGCTGTAAATATCTCAGATTTAAATCATTTTGATTTAATCTATTGCTGTCACATCTTTCTTGCTCTTCTAAAAATACTTGTTGCAACTTATGTCAAATTAACAATTTTCTATTGTCTGGAAGTTCTTGCAAGTAAGGTACCAAACTTACCATAAAATGAAAACTTTCGTCTTCAATGATGGGGTTTTTTTTTTGCGAATTTTCATTTATTTTACTAAAATG